>NW_025335661.1:11441767-11586860 GCF_004798865.1 Varanus komodoensis | reverse complement strand
AGGAAAGGAAAGGAAAGGAAAGGAAAGGAAAGGAAAGGAAAGGAAAGAGCTCAATTTGAGAAACAGAGGGTATATCTTATCTTCATACCAAACAGGATAGTGCCATACTGGGGAGAGGGATCTAATTAATTCTATCTCTTACATTTCAATGACCAAACGTTATTGAATAGTATGTTTAATATATAGAAATGCGTGTGTGGGTTCACATACACACACATGTGCATACAAACACACACACCCCTGACCCTTCTGACAGCTTTCTTATTAAGTAAAGAGCAATGAATCATAGGAACTGGTCTGACATTTGTGCTATAATAATTGTTACATTTTCACAGAAAAATATCCTAAGGCTCACATTTGGCCTTATATTAAGGGAGGTAGCTTGTAAGCTATATGTCTTAGCTTGTCATAAAATCACCTACTGCAGTTAAAATACATTGCAGTAATTTGCCAGTGCAACAGTAGTGATGTTAATGGAACCAGACACCAGTAACTAGAGATTTTCTGTATGACTTCTAGTCTTCCACTGAACCTTTGCTGAAACAGTTGCTCATCTACATTGCACATATTCTTGCCATATTCTGTGGAATTATTTAATGCAAGTCCTCAGTCATGAAAAAAAATCCACTTTTCAGTAAGTCTTGTGCTATATAATATTGCTGGGCCATTCATAAACTAGCTACAATTGAGTCTGATTTGCACTGACTTTGGTGAAAGAGGCTAGAGAATAGTGTGGACGTACATTAGGTCCAATTTACTGCTTATTTGGCTAATTATCCTCTTTTCCTGACTCACTCATCCATGCACCCACAGTCATATGTGTGGTGGGTGTTCCATATGGAAGTCAATAAACATGGCAATTCTCTTCCATTTCAAACACATTTTTGGAAGGGAAGAGGAAAAGGTTAAGATCTGTGAAGGTTTTGGTGAATCACAGAAGTATTCATATCGGAGTCCAAAGGTAGTTGAGTGCTGAGGGAGTAATTGTGTGTAAACAGATTTCTGGATCTTTGGGCAGAAGGTTCAAAGTTACTCTGATTTGTGAGGACTTTCTATTTTAGTTAAGTGTGTTATTGTGTGCAACCCAGAGAAGAGCTTGTAGCATTATACACATATAGGCTGCATCACCTGCTATGGTACACTTACAGTTTTCTGTAATATTCTCATTGTTTGCAAAACTAAATATACATGCACATGCACACACACTTCCTTCTTTGTTAAATAATGTATCTCATTTGCTTCATAATATATCGAATAAAGGTATTTGGGTACCATATATTATCACCAGCCAGTGCATTAAGTCCCTCTTACCAGCTGTTTCCACATGCCATTCTGATACATCAAATGCCCCAGGTAAACTGCTTAATTCCTTATACAGTCATATTATAGGGGCACCAAACAAATATCCTTTTGATATGAAGCTCAGATCTCTACAGCTCCATTTTTAATATGCTTTTAAAAAAACTACATGCTGTGTGGCACCCAACAATCATAGGTACAGGTTTAAAACAATAGCTTGATATGAGATCAACCCAATATATTACTACCTTTCATTAGGAGTGCCTGTATATGTATAAAAAAATGGAACATTTGGAGGGGAAAATATCTTTTAATTGTTAGACTTTTACAGATTTCTAGAAAGGGGGAGCTCATTTTAATTGTTTGCATAGGCTTTAAAAAGACAAGCCTCAAAGGCAGAAAGCTGACTCTTTGATCTTAAAAGGGTTGTAAAAGGATGGTCTCACTTGTGTTTATTCAAATATTTTCAGGTAAACGCTGATAATCCAAAGTGAGTCAAAGCTGCAGAATTTAGCATAAGTGATTTGCATATCAAGAGCATGAATATAAATACCAATTCAGACAACTTAAATGTTGCTGGAAACTAATAATGACTTGAAACAAATAACGGCTAATGGTAGAGTCAGGCCAAGTGTGCACAGTAAATGTTTTATTTGATGAATTTCACCTCTGAGCATGTTTGTTAATTGTTTATGAATGAGGGACTGGGTGGGGGCAGGTTGGACAGCAGTCAGAAGAAAGATGTAGGCCCATTTGGTAAGCTATTTATAGACATGCAGGCAATTCATGCAAATCAGTCTATGCATTTCTCAAAATCTGTTTTCTGCTTACAAATTGTTTTACTGCTTAAATGAGTAAAAATGTAAGGCATGAAGAACTGTAAGCCCAGGACAGTAATCATTCAACGCGGGCCACAGAGCCCAAAGCTCTGTCTCACTTCAACACAAGGGGGATCATGGGTCAATGAACAGGAATGCGTTCCTACTGAATCCCTTCTCACTGCATGGACATCACAGTCCCTTATCCCTGATCCCAAAGGGGAGCAGTGTTTTCTTAAAATCATGTGGGGCAAAGATGCCCTCAAAAAGGAAAGCAAACAATCAAGTAGGCAAGCGCAAACACTTAGGGGCGGTTATACATCTTCCAGATTTTGACATAATAACATAGCTTTCCTTATTTTTACAGGAACAGGACAAAAGTACAGCTAGGTGGTCTACTGGCACCTTTTGAAGGAAAATTGCCTAAGTAGTTTTTAAATTTCTATTGCTATGTTGTATTACATCCTGCCTTTTCTTCCTCTTATGAGGAATCAAAGGCTTACGCAGCTACATTTTATCCTCATGACAAGAAGGTAGATAGGTTGGTCTGAGACTGTGACATATCCAAGGTCAGCCAGTGAGCTACATAGTCAAGTGGGTCTAGAGCCCTGTTTTCCTGGCTCCCTAGTCCAGCACTAATCACCACTCCATTTAATTCAGGGGTCTCAAACTCGCGGCCCGCGGGCCAATTGCCAGGATGGGTGGGGCATGGGGGAGGGGCCCTGCGGCCTTCAAAGCGCCGGCGGCACCCGGGCCGGCCGTGGGATGAGCGGCCCACCACCACCGCGGTGGTGGAATACTTGGTGCGGCCCAGCCTCACCCAGGCTCTACTTTCAGCGGCCCCCAGGTAAGTTGAGTTTGAGACCCCTGATTTAATTTAATATTGTACAATCTCTGGGCAGTCAACAATACACATATGCAGAAAGTAAAATATGCAAACAGTGAAAGAAAAAAATAATTACATAAATACTTTTCAATAAGACAATCATACAATAAAACAGTGCCATGATTCATGAAAGGACAAGCAAAAGCTTCTGTAAATAAACACACCTTCAGGAGATATTTAAAGCTTTGACACACTTTCTGCCTTTTGAACATTTCAGTTCAGTGTTTCATAGGGTGGGTTCACTACTCTACTTATGTATTGTTATTTGGCAGCACTATTGGCTGAAGAAAGAGCAATGCAAGGTTTCAGGGGCTGACATGTAAGAGAAGGTGGACAGCTGAGTACCTAAAGTTGTTCAGTGCTTGATATACCGACAACAAAATCTTGAACATGGGTTGATAACAGGCTGCCAGTACAATTTCTGGATTTACACAGTAGCTGAATTCAGATCAACTTAGCAAGTTTTGATTGTGATGAACTTTGCCAATTTCTCAAATGTATGTAGTTCAGGTGAGTATAAATGGCTTCGTGGTGTTCTGTCCTTGCTGTTGCACAACTCCCACTTGCTCCCTTCTGTTGCTATGCAGTGAAAAAACCATTCCACCGTATGATGTTGCAGTGTTTCCTCACTATTTGTCAGCTCTTCATTTAGGAGTGCAATATACACATAGGTAGGGCAGCTCTTAAAGGAAATCAACCCTGACTGTTCTTTAGAAAGTCAGATACTGAAGATGAATACTTTGGCCACCTAATGAGAAGGAAGGACTCACTGGAAAAGACCCTAATGCTGGGAATGATTGAAGACAAAAGAGAAGGGGACGGCAGAGGTTGAAGTGGCTACATGAGGCCACTGGGATGGTCGGTGTGGGCTTGGGTGGACTCCAAGGGATGGTGGAGGACAGGAGACCCTAGAGGAATGTTGTTCATGGGGTCATGAAGTGTCAGACACGACTTAGCAACTCAACACAGGGCAGTTTTACTACTTGCTTGTACAGTTGCTCACTTGCAGAATGCTAAAACTTCAAGAAGTTTAACCTTTGTAGTACAAATGGCAGAGCTAGACATGCAGTCCAAACTGGGGCTGCCACACCCAAAAGTGTTCAATATGTCAATTCCTTACACATATTATGCTTTATGCATATCAGTAAGCACTGATGAGGGCAGGGAAACATACAATGTGATGACAACACGGAACAATAAGGCCTGCCTAAGCATTTCAGGAAAGGGGGGCAAACTGAAGAAGAGCTACTGTTTTGGGTCACATCTTGTTCCACTTTAGTATACACATTGGAAGGGTTCGGCTAAGCCCAGGACCATCACTCTACAGTTCTTACTAGATATGAGATTAATTTTCTTCAGGTAAAATTTGAGGGGCAACTCACTTTAGACTGCTAACAAATTTAAAAGTTTTAATATCCAAAGCAGACAGACAGACAGACAGACAGACAGACAGACAGTATAATGTGTTAACTTGAGAAGCAAGTAGATGCCCAAATATTATTCACAATAATCCAGCAACTTGTGCATACATTGTGGGCAATTCTGTACAGGGAACGTGGGCAGTTTTGTGTGGGCAAAGTGAGAAAGGCATTCTCATATATTTTTTTCAACTGACATCATGGATTGCAAAGAGGCCCTTCCTCCAAGCAAATACCCCTATTATCAGAAACAATCTGTTTACATCACCTTCTGTCCTCATCAAGCTCACCTTAGGAACAGATGAGGAAGAGAGCTTTTATTTATAATGAATCCTGTTATCCAAGAAACTGCCAAAACATCACATCATCCAATGATTCACAGAAGGGGGAAAAAGCAAGAGATTTCCCTATTGTCACCTCTAGTTGTTCATGAAAGGAATGAGAATATCTACAAAGCCAGTCCTCTGAACACTAGAGGGCAAGAGATGCTTAGAGAGGGACTTGGCATCTTCATAGCTCCAGGCCTGCCCTCTGATGATGGCACCATGCACTGACACTTTGTAAACTTCTCTGCTGGTACTGTTGCAGCCCTCACCATTCAGCACCTGCAGCCCAGCTGCCCCCCTGCTGCTCCGACTCACTGACATTTCAGCAGTCTGCTCCATCCAGCTTATTGCCTCTTTCACTTGATGTGTTTCTGCTTTTTGACTTTAGAGTCTGCACATAATCTGTTTTTTGCCTCCTCCTTCTTACCAGTTTTCCATATTGCTCATTTTCCAAAGACAGCCTGCCAGTCACACAGCAAAATCCAACTCTAGCCAAGCGTCTCTCACCATTGCAATTCCTAAGGAGGGATCAGAGCTGTGTAACCAGCTAGCTGATCTCTTGACCGCAGGTGTTAAATAGGATCAGGCAGCAGGTAATGGAAAACACCTACCAGGGCCATCTTAACGCATGGGCCTGAAGGGCACTTGCTTGTGGGCCCCATACTAATCTGTGTATGCTAACCCTTGGAAAATTGGAAAACTTCCAAAATTAAGAGTTGTAGTTGTCACAGGGGCCCCAGTACACTGCTTTGCCTGGGGCCCATAATGCTGTTAAGACGGCCCTGACCCTATGACCAAAATTCTGGAGAGAGTGAAGCGGTACATACAGTATTGGCCTAGATCACCATTGAGCAATTTGTGGCTATCCAGATATTTTGGTCTCCAGCTCCCATGATCCCTTACTATTGGCTATGTTAACCAAGGTTGATGGTGTTTTTAGGCCAATATATTTGGAGGGCCACAAGTTGCTAGTCCATGGGCTACATGGACAGGATTGAGACTGAGGATGTATAAGGTGGTTTTTTTGTGTTTAGTGGTCAATATTTATCACTATATGTTGGTGAGAATCTCATTCAGCACATTATTATAACATTTTCAGAAAATTACAGATTTCTTCATGGATAGAATTAGAGATTAAGAAATTTCAAATTTAAATATAGGAGGAGATCTTTCTATCTAGACAGAGGCTTTGAGTGCTTAGCTCTAAAAAGCTAGGTCTGGATCTTTATGGATCAAACCAAGTTAGTTCTGAATCAAGGTTGCGACCTCTTTCTTCTGACAGGCATTTCATCTGTAATAGCTATACAGTAAGTAGACACATTGCTATCAATACATGGTACTGTGAAACTAGGTTCATTTAACATTACTAAACGGTGCCTGATTGGCCCAGGAATGTTTTGCGACTATTCTCAGCAGTGCTGCCTGCATTTACAGTCATGATTGTGGTGTAGCTTCTGGGTGTTCAGTATGCTAAATCAGCACATGGGCAGCAGCAGGATGGGGGGAACTGATACCTCCATTCAGAAGTTGCCTCAGTTACCACCGCACCTAATATACTTTTCCTTCGGTCTCCTCTTCTCTAGAAACCAGTATGCTCAACCTACATTTATAGAGCTACTCAGCTGCATGTCTTGGATCAGGGGGATCTCATCTTAACCCCCTCTTGCCCATGATGTCAGAGTGCTTTTTGGACCATCAGTCTCTCATCCTACTTTCCTTCAACCTAATCTGCTCAAATTCCTTCTTCCTCCCTCCCTCTCTGTGGTATCATGTCATTCAGTCTTTACTGATTAAAAAAACCTAGCAGAACTAATCATAAGTTCTCAATTCAGGCTGCTGCAAATAACACATGGTCATAGAACAATGCTGGGGCCAGTGGCTTAAAAGTACAGGAAGGGTAGCATATAAATGCAGTATATAAATACAATATATATATGATCTTATTACACCTTGAGAGGCCTGCATGAAAGAATCTGAAATGTCAAATAAAATAAAAAGTTAACATGAAGCAAAGTTTCACCAACTTCAGAATGTTACCACAACATTCGTGCCCTCCTTGATTAAATTTTGTTTTTAGACATATTATTTACTTGCATTATGAAATGGGACTTCGAGATATGAAAAGTGTCAAGTTGCATGTTACATAACTAACTAAATTATTAGTAACATCAAGAGTTTGTTTGTTTGTTTATTTATTTGGGATATTTCTAACCCGTCCAATCACTATGCATATCTGGACGGCTTACAATGTGTAAATGTATTCAGCTACATTTTATCATACAGTCTTGAGCTCCTGACAATCGAAAAGCAAAAACCTTTACGAATTTGTGCATAAAGTTTAAGAAATATTACCATATGTGGGTTTGCCCATTTCATTGAAATGCACCTCTCCTTTTCTTAATTTTTTTCAGAATTCATTAATTGTGATAATCAGAACCTACATGCTTGTTATTGAACCTACTTTGCAGCAGTGATCATGGCACAACGACAGTTCTTGTCCACCACCACATCTTCTTGGACACCACAGTCAATGCAGTTTCAGTAGAAGAAGTGCCTAGTGTTTCAGCTGGGTTGGTTTTATTGAAAAAAATTTAGTGGTTGATGCCAGAGAATGTGGGGAAGGTGCTTGGTCAAGTCTGGTTGACCACAGATGCACTTTATCGTTGCTTTTTATGGCTTATTAATTTAATAGCTAGGTCCAGGGAGTTATAAATTCCTTCTTGAAAGTAGGAATATTAGCAGGCTCTTGAAAGTAGATCGAAATTAAGCAATTCCTGGAAATATCAAAAATGGACCTGGAACATTTTAATAGCAACAGACAGGTTGTCAATATCCCCTTCCCAGACAAGATGCTTGAGTGGGGGGATGCTGGTGAACTCAAGGTACTTTTCAATGAAAGTGATTGTTTGGATACATTTAAATCATACTTCAGACATGATTTTGGAATGAAAATTGCCTTGGTTGTGCTCTGGGATGACATTTGACAAGAGAGAGATGGGGAATCTGACCTTGGTGATTTTCGGTTTCATTGACCATGGTATCCTTTTAGCTATGCTACATGGGTCACCATGATCAATTCTAGAAGGCAGTACTGGAAGATTATTGCTCTGTCCCTTGACAGATACACAGGACTCTATCATATTACCTACGCTATGCAGCATCTACAAAACCTATAGAGAACTGTAATCTGAATATGTCGACTGAGATGTCATTAATATGAAGATAACACCCAGCTCCATCTCTCCTTTCCACGAAAACTAGCTCAGCCAATGGGTATTCTGCATCACCACCTAGGCATGGCCATGGACTGGCACACAGACTAATAAACTGAAACTCAGTCATGACAAGACGGAGATATTGTTAGTAATTGGTCCATTTGCCCAGCTAAGTGATAGTCAACCTATTTGGAGTAGGTTGCACTAAAGGCACGCTTAGACTTGGGGAGGCAAAGCAGCTTAGACTGATACTAACTGCATCCTTATCTGGACAGAGATAGCCTAGCTATTTCATAGAATCATAGAAACATAGAACAGTAGGGTTGGAAGGGGCCAGAAGGCCATCAGGTCCAAGCCCCTGCTATTGCAAGACACTAAATTACACCCATTCAGATGACTGCCCAGACACTTTTTTGATGTATCCAGCAAGGGAGAGCCCACAACTTCCCCAGGTAATAGGTTCCATTGTCATACTGCTCTGACAGTCAGGAAATTCTTCCTGATGTCTAGTCTAAATCTGGTTTCTTTTAACTTACATCCATTATTCCATGTCATATCCATACTCTCATAACCTCTTGTTTGGATTATTGCAATGCATTACATGTGGGGCTACTTTTGAAAATGGTTTGGAAACTTCTCGAAATAGGGCAATGAAATTCTCAATGGGGGCAGTCAGCATGAATGTATTTCCTGGGAAGTATGATCTGCATTGACTGTCACTTCATTTCCAGGCACAATTTAAAGTATTTGTTTGTTTATGTTTTATATTGCCCAATAGCCGAAGCTTTCTGGGTGGCTTACAATAACATGGTGCTGTTATTAACCTCCAAAGTCCTAAGTGGCTTGTAACTGGGTTATGACATAGTCAGGATTATTATAGTTGCATTGCTTTCATGTTACACTTCATTTAAAAGTAAGACTATGGGCTGTGTCTAACTGGACCATTCCACCTCCACTGTGCCCACAGTTCTTTTGAGAAAAGTGTTTTTCTCGAATGAACCACAAATGTGAGCAGAAGTGCTCCTTTTTTTAAGCAGGACAAGTCAGCAAAGCTTCATTTTGTGAACACCACTGGCCCGATCCATGCTGAAAATGAGCATTTCCCTTTATTTCAGGTTTTTTAGCAGTGCAAAACCCCTGTTGGGTGACCAAGCACTCTGATAAACATTCAGGCACAATAGGATGCTACCTAAAGGGCAGGATCAAGGATCTGCTTCTCAATCCACAGAAGGCACTTCCATCCAAATTCTGGTAATCCCCAGCCCTTCAGCTGCATTTGGAGCTGAACATTCAACCTAATGTACTCAGATTGCTGCCCTTTTTATGCTAAAATGCAATATTAAAAATAATAGATCTGTTTGCAGCTCTTCCCCCAGTTTATAATTGTCCCATCAGCTATTTTCCCCCTTCTTCTTGGTGCCTTTGCTGTTGGAATATGACTTCCACTTTTGAATATCTAATATAAGTTCCAAAAAGCTATAAACTTTTAACACACTTTCACTATAAAGTCAGTGAATAAATTGCCGGGGAGTCAGTGGTTTGATCCCAGGAAATCCTGATTAATAGCTGTCGGTTGAGTCAGACCACCCTGTATGCATTTAGCAAAACAATTGCTTCATTTCATAGCCACTTGAATTGCAATTCAGCTTCCTAAATAGCTTTTGTCAAAGAATGCCCTCATAATGGCACAAGAATTCATATTACTTCATGTAAACTTGGATGCTGCATTCAACCTGTATCTTCTACTGAATTTATCCATATATTATATATAGGAATCATCATATATAAAAAGAATACATCCTTCCCTGTTTTGGTGATATTAATTTAATATTTAAGTTGATTCTGCTGGGTTCCTTATCCTACATGGCCTTATTCAAAATGAAATAATTCTGCATATATGTTAGGCAATTTTTCCTGTAGAGAATAATTATTTGTTTTAAAGATAATTTAATAAAAACACTGTTCTGTTTTAATATTTTAAAGCACTCAGTATGCAGTGAGTTTAAGCACACTCCTTTTGGGGGGAATGAAGTCTACATTTTGTGAGCTCTTTTAAAAAAAATCATGTTCTGTAAAATTCCTATTTATTACAATAGGGACAGCATAGTATGTGGTATTTTAAGAGCCTAGGAAGTGTGCTCAGATTTTGAAATGGGCTGTCTTCTCTAATTGCAGTATAATTAGAAAGAAAGAGAGAAGTAATGCTAACTGTGATAGAGGCCTAAATTCTTCCATTGTTACTCTGGGCTAAATAATGTGAAGTGCTGAGAGCTGCCTTGTGTCCTACTGAGTTGAATGAAAATGATGGTCCCCAGAGCTTCACAGGAGGAACCTGTCTGTCTCCTGAGATACTCCCCAGAGACTGTCTTGGGTTGGGCTTTGAGGTGATGGGGCAAATTTGGCCCAAGCGGTCATAGGAAAGCCCCCATCATTTTTAAGAAAACAAAACAAAATAGAATCTCAGCTTAAATGGTTGTGCCATGACTCTGTACATGAAGTAAATAATTTTCTTAGTGAAGCCTGACTATTGTAAATCATGACAATGCAGGATATGTAAATGTAATTTAGTAATGTTCAAATAAAAACCACATAATAACATTTACCAAGGCGCATGAAGCTTTCAATCTCTCCAATAATACCACTGGAGCAAGCGATTCATATACAGTATTGCACCTTCTTAATGTGGAAAATAAAACATGTTTTAGCATTTGCACATACCATTGGCTGCATGACATGCCAAGCCTGCCAGCTTTTTGCTATTAAATAATGAAAGAAAGTCCTCTTATTTTCTAGCTTCCCTTCGCTTAAAGTGATTGATGTAGAATTTTACTGCCATCCAATGGTAGGGACCTAATATAGCCTAAATGAATGTCTAATGCTTTTTGATCCCATTGAAGCCTTGGGAATTAAACTTATGTAGCACACTTAGAACTTACATAAATATATCTCAGGTCCTTACACAGCAAGAAGAAATATGACTACAGTTTCAATTTATTGTGTGTTTTCCTAATTTAATCTAACTGTGAATTACGCTAATAACACTGTACATAATTACCTACATGAATAAATCAACCTGGGCCACTTACTAAAGAGAACATTAGCACATAATTCACATGTGTGCCTTGTCACATTAATTTAAAATTCACTTTTTATCAATTAATATTTCCTAATAAAGGAAATCCTTTTGTTAAAAGCTTATTTCAGATTTTTGTTATTGCTGATGGTAGGAAGCCTCTGGAGACATATAATAGTTTCTGCATTGATCTAAAGACCAAGGATGCAGTACTGTTCCTTTAGTGAATAAATTGGTATGAATGCAGATGGCCGAAAGAGGAGATTCATATAGAATGGACATGTTCTACTCGATTTAGAAATAATCTGGAAACAATTATTCTGAAAAGGAAATACAAAACATCTTGCCACTGTCCAGATGGTCAGCCCTGCAAATAAAGGGTGTTTTCATACAGAGAATAGTTCTTTATAAAGCCGGCCAGAGTAAGGCTCTTATACTAGAGAAGCATCCATGCCGTTATGTCAGCATCCTGCTTCTGCAGGCCCCCTCCTGCTCATCCTCAGATGCCAAGTTCATGCCTGCATTCCTGCTTTGCTGAAAGCAGCCTGCATGGCCAGGGCCTGCCTGTGAGTAGGCTGCAGGATTGTCTTTCAAAGTTGCAGAAGAGCCTGTGTGAGGTACACTGCAGGGCTGCAGAAGCACAGTCACATTGTGTATAATGATACCAGCAAAATCCAGAAATATGTAGCTCATTAGTCAAATCTACTCTTTGTAATGTTCAGGTGCATACCAAGCTTGGATGGCCATCCAATACACCTTGCTATTAAAACTGAGCCCCTTCGGTCTACATGACCCAGACTGTTGAGCCAGAAACATTGTTTTCAATTCCCATGGGATGTCCCCTGAGGGGCCACATATGGATTTCAGCAAGGCTTTCTTCCCAGAGGATATTTCAGCTAGTTAGCACAGCTTGGACTTCTTATGCGACTACCCCATGTCACTCCCTGGTGTGATCACATGGCCATTCCAGGCGACACCTGCAGCTGAAGCACTATCTGTGAAGACAGCCACACTTTCTGCAATCAGGTACATGTGGTGTGTCAAGGAAGAGGTTGGAAGGAAAACCAGACAGCCTGGGGCACCTGAAAGATAAGGAACTATGAGATACTGTCTTCATCAGCAGTTTGTATATGGTAATTGAGCTATTAGAATAATGGAGAACTTGAACTGGAGACTGGAAAGAGGAATTTGGAACCTGACAAACAAAATATTACTTCTGCTCATGTAAGTTCATGTATCACTAATCTTACATAGGATTGAATCCATGCTTATCCCAGTAAGAGACATTTCATACATATTGATATGTTGGGGAACTAGAGAATCAATGTGCAATTTAGTCAGGATGAGAGATCATAGCAAAGAATCACAAGACAACTAATAAGCTTTGTAGAAGATAGAGAAAAAGAACATATTGCGTAAGATAAGGAAGGAACTCAAATAAATAAATAAATAAAATTTATTTAAAGCTTCATTAAATAAAACTTACAGGAGGCCAAGTTGTTCCACAAGGAAAAGAAATCCAAAAAGAACAACCACATGATATCATTATTAGTACAACAACTAAAAAATTGTAAAGTAAGGGACACAGTTCCACCCAAACTTAGATGCTAAGCAATTAAAAAGGAGGGAGGATGGACCCAAAAGAAAGCTCAACTCTTCAGTGTATAATAGTTTCAAAAGAATAGTTGAATATAGTAGTCTGTAATACTAGCAAAAAGATTACCTTTAGCTGGTGTACTTGAAAAATTCAACAGAAAAGAAGTTGGAAGTAAGGTAATTGCAGACTTTGTAGATAGGTCATGGTATCTGAGATGGAAATGTATACTGCTTCTTTTCAAATGTGTGATAATCCCCAGCTATATTGCCCATTCTGCTCAGTAGGACCCTAGACAAAGTTCTGTCCTGAAGGAACCCTGGCATCCATTCCATGTTAAACTGTTACAAACATCTACCCCTTTTCCTTTCACTTAACAGCCTGGATAAAAGTTAGGGTTTTGATAAAAGTTTTGATGAACTTGAAAGCTTGCTTATTTCTTTCTGACTTTTATAGTTGGTCTTATAAAGATATCATACAACTGTTGCTAAATAATTAAATAAATAACTACCAATAAGAAATAGATTGCATGTCTGTACTGGTAACCTCTTATAATAGTCAGCATGAGTTCAGATTCAGTACATTTGGATGAACTGGAATATATAGTCAAATTCTCCATATCAAACTGAACCCACATATTTCCCTTTGACAAGATGGATTTCAATCATTTTAAGCCCTGAGTAATTGTGTTCCATACCTCATCTTTTTATATATACTGAATATAGCACCAGTAGATGACATTCAATGGGAAAATTAGATGATTTCTTCTGCCTAAATATACATTCTTTTGTCATGGCTAAACTGATGTGGCTTTTACCTGTCTTTTCTTCATAGTAAGCATTTCTTCTGGACATGAGATGAGGTACAAGATTCACAAGTTTAGATTTTTGATTTAAAAAATAATAATCAAACACTCTCTAAGTCAAGGCATCAAAAGAATTTCCCACACAGAAATGCTGAGTAACATTTCATAATAGTGACATGTAAACTCAAAAATTAATGTGACATTTTGATACCTAATATTATGCAGATACTGCTTCAAAAGACAGAAATAACCCTAACCGTCTTTAAAAACAAAAAAGGAATAGAATAATAAGTTCAGGGAAAAGGTTGAGGAAAATTAACATTACACTGACAAGAAAAAAATTGATTGCAAAAAGATAAAACAGAAAGAAATAACATAAAGGGAACATTGTTGCATAGCTTTTTCATTTTAATTTATGTCATGTTTTGATATCACACATTGTTTTGGAATCTAATTCACTATCCTCTGAATTCAAAGAAAAGAATTCCACCCACTTCAAAAGTTCTTTATCAGATTCTAATTAAGAAATAATAATTGTTTTTTCATGCACATACAACACTGTACAAATGCTGGCATTTGAGCTCTGCACATAGTAAACTGCCACTTTGCTTGTGTTGTATTTCAATGACATTTAATGCTATTTCCTGAATACTGCACCCTGTAAGTTCTTTTCAGATCATAGGACTATTCTTACATATTGCCACGAGGGTTTAAAATACAGCCTTTGGCCAAAAAAAAAAAAAAAAAAGTGTTTTCAAAACATTAATTGCAATGTCTTTGTTGTTGCTGTGATATTGTTGTCTCCGACTTCAGGCAACCCTGTGAATGAATGCCCTCCAAAATGGCCTGTCCTGATAGCCCTGCTCAGCTCTTGTAATTCACACTCATGCCTTCCGTTATGGATTTGTTCCATCTCATATTTGGTGTCCCGCTTCTTGTTCTGCCTTTGATTTTTCATGGCATGATTGTCTTCTCCAGTGGGTTCCCTCATCACTGCCCTTCCAAGTTTTGGTCTTCTACTAATTCCTTGGCTTCAGTTTCCGTTTGAATTGATGACTGAGCCAAGGTATGCAAAATCTTTTACAATTTCAACTTCTTCAATGTTGATAGTAAAGTTCTGTAATTCTTCTGCAGTCATTATTTTTGTTTTCTTAACATTCATCTGCAGTCCCGCGTTTATAATTTCTTCTTTCACTTTGATCATCATCATTTCAATTCATTGCTTCTTTCTGCCAGTAATATGGTATCATTTACATATATTAAATTATTGATGGATCTGCTGCCAATTTTCCCACCTCTTTCCTCTGATCTTAATCCAGCTTTCCTTATGATATGTTCTCCATGCAGAATAAGCAGATATAAAGTTCACCCTTGTCTGACTCCTTTGCTTATAAGAAACAATTTTGTTTCCTCATATTCTGTTTTAACAGTAACTTCTTATCAGATTATACAGATTATGCATCAGAATGATCGAGTGCTGAGGCACACCAATTTTCCAGGATCATCCTTTGCTTCCTGTTATCCATTCAGAGAGTTTTGAAAGGGCATCTTCTCTAGCTTTTATCAAAAACAGCAAGAATTACAAGATCCCTAAATTCTTCTCTGAGCTGGATTAAAATCCTTCCCGCCCACTCCAGAACCCTTATATATTGCAAAGCAGAACACAAGATTAAAAGATCCCAATCATCCTTCGAAATAGGGTTGGGGTTAGAACCAACATTGCATTAGCACAAGATTTTGCTCATGGAATTTTACTTCGCTATTCTCTCTCTTCTGATCTGTGTGACCCAAAAATCTTCTCTGGAGGGTTGCTAGTTTCTCAAGAGTAAATATGAGGGTCATGGGAGCTGCTGGAAGGAAAAGAAACCCATTCCAACATTACTTTGCTTTCCACTGGTAAAACAGCACCATTGGATTCAACTGGACTATTGCAATGGGCTGCATGGGTGACTACTGAGATTGGAAAGCAGGCTGAGCTATTGTTTCAATTTTGGGAATTACTTTGCTTTGTTGTCTTGACCAATCTGATAAGAACCCAAAAGTTATCTATGTTAGTGCTATCCCTGTTGGGCATAATGTCTGAAAGTTGTGGCTACCATTATACATACAGGCTCCAGGATTCATTGTGGGAATGTGTGGTTGTTAAACTAGTTTAAAGGTGATCCAAGTTATTACTGTAGTTATACCATATCCAAAAACCTAACCCTATACATAGTCTAAGAATGAAGATTTTCTTCCTGAAGTACTTTATTACAATGAAAGATCACATAAGCCATCATCATCATCATCTATATACTATCCATAACCAAAGCTCTCTGGTTTACAACAAAGTATAAAAACAATAAAATAGATAAAGCATTTAAACGTAATTTATATTAGCATAAAATTCATTAAAAGACTATAAAAAGGCCTGACCAAGAATAAAAGGCACCTGGATAATCATGTCAGGGCTCTGAATAAACAGAATGGTCTTTAAATGCCCCTGCAAAGAAGGGCTGTGTTAAGCTGGTACAGAAAAGATGGCCAATTTGGCCCCAGGTGGGCCACAGCAGTGAGGTTGTTCCAATGACTAGGCATATCTGTTCTGAAAGTACAGAGCACGTAGTGTGTCTGCATTCCATGATGTGCCAGGGAAAGCCTGTGGAACTATTCTATTGAAAAGATGGCATTATAGACAATCAATTAATAGGTCTTTTGTTAGCAGTGCCAGATTTTATTTGACTATGCAACAGAAGTGTCCCAAGGTGCCCATCACAAAGAGGTAGTTCAACCAAGTATGGAAAGTTATTAGAGTAGACAGAATACCTGCACAAATTAGGCTTGATTTCTATCCTAATTTTAAGGATAATCTCTTAGAGAAAAAATGGTTCCTGCAACTGTGAAAAGAAAATATATAAATGAGAATTGGTGCTCAATGTAATGTTGGTAAATGAGATATTAGTTAAGGTGCCATCCTTTGATGCTTAGCTACTTAGAAATTCTCTGGGTCGTGCAGGGAATTGTAGGCTTTTTTTCTGTCCAAACATGCTTAGGGCTGCAGCCTTTTGGAACAGTTTTGACCTCCCAACATTGCTTCTGGAACATGGGATATGTCGGAGTCCTACTTTGAGTGCAAAATAGCATTCCAAAGTTGGAGTTGGGTTTCTAAGCTTGGAAGGCCCTCCCTCTGACCTTTCAGCGGGTGCACTTATTTCTATAACAGGTGGGGGCTGAAGATACAACATTGCCTTCAGAGCTGGGAAGGGGGGAGCAGGAGGAAGGTATCCATGTGGTCAAAAGGGAAGGAGTAAGGCACCACTACCTGGGAAATCCCAGGGGTACCTCAGCCGCTTCTGCCAAAGACTAGAAGACATTTAGACAGTGCTTTTTTTGTCATAGAATGCACCAGAATGGAGTTCTGGCACCTTTTTTCAACAGATTTGCCAAGTTTTAAAAGTAACTTTTGAAAATTTGATGTTTGGTCCACATAGATTTGAATCGCCCTGTTGAGCATAGCAGGTTGGCGGCAAAATCATTAAAACAGTGCATGCGGGCTGCTTGTTTGTCGAATCCGATGCATGCGTACTTTGTCCGCGCTGGTTGTGATGGTGCTGCTCGGCTTGTGGCATTGCTCGGCTTGTGGCTAGTTGTGTGGTCGTGTGGTCGCAGGCTGAGTGCTTACTGCAGGTGGTGACCGTTATGTTTCGTTACACAACTGATGTGTGTGGGTGTGTGTACAGTGATTGACTATGTGCAAAAGGTAAATAATTTCATGATTCCGGCACCCTTTTTCTTACAAAAAAAGCACTGCATTTAGATGATTACAATAATTCATCTTAATGTTTTGGAAGGTGAGGAGAGGTTGCAGACAATCCTGTTGCACATGTTCTTCCTGCCTTCTGCTGGGTGCTGGTAATTTTCTGAATTTGAATGGCTATGTCCTGATGTGTTGCATTTTGTACCTGAAAAATCTTCCAAGAAAGAAAGAAGAAAATCTAGAAATTCTAGAAATTCCTTGGATGCATGGATTGGAGGATGAGCTAAAAGAAGTGTGAAACCTCAAGCTTCTAGAGGGGAAAGAGAGGAGAGCCAGAAGAGTTAACTACCAGAATGCAGGAAGACAAGAACATTATTTCCAATCATGGCTGATAAGAGGTATGACATTTAGTGCCCTGTCCATGTTCAGAGAGAACTCCCATCCAGCATGCTGAGAGCTGTAAGACTTTCTTCTGTTTAAATATGGATGGTATTTCACATGTCCAATGTCTTTGGTGCAATGATTCTAAAAGTCCCCTTGTTCGGAGAAGCTAAACAGCCCTCCTTCCTGAAGGAATGTCAAAGGACATCAAATCACTGTTGCACCAAGGAGGCATGCAACTTGAGTGAGTGCTCCACACTGGAGTGCTGCACACCACACCATACCAGTTTTAGGACAGTTAGGAAAGATTGAATTATTAGGATGCCACTCGTGTCTTTTCCCTTTCTTTAACTTTACCCATATTTAAACTGTCACTTCTAAATTACTGCACAAAATCACTCACTAGATAGAAAGATAGCATTGATATAAATGGTAGATTATATTGTTTGTGGGTGGGCTGCTAGATGGAAGATGCATTTATATAATGCAAAGTGGAATTACAAAATGAGATCAATTATTTTGTTTATTTATTTTACCAACAAAGCCTTTTTCAGGCATGAGAAATAGACAATCATGTTTTCCCGTGACTATGTTAATTTTTGCGTATAATGAGGGCCTTTCTATGAGAATATTGCTGCAAGAAATACATCAGAATTACAGCAGAAATTATATTGTAAGAGAACAACTCTCTTATCAATAAAGGGAAAAAGACTTTTGTTTTGATGCCATTAGTATATAAAACTATACATTTTAAAAAACCTTGTCTTAGGAACTGCAGAATTGATGTGGTATATTAATTAACAATTTGAAATTTATTTAGTTTCCTTTGAAACTGACCACAACATATTTCTGCAGCTAATTTGAATTTCTACCACATTGGGCTACAATTCAGATCATAGTTTTTTAATCATCCTAAAGGAGGCTTAAAATCTGATCATCAGAATGATATCAAATACTGCTGATGAACTGACTTCCCATGATTAAAATTCAAATTCATTACAGTAAATAGTTCACACTGAAATTTTATACCCACTTACCTGGGGTTACATCTCATTAGAATTACTTCTGAATAGACATCTACAGGATTTCTCTACTAATTTTGTTCTGTTTTGTTTCATTTGTAAACAACATTGCTACTTATATTAACTGTGAGTTTTCAAGAAGTCAGAATCTTACTGACCATCAATAGTGCACATGTATTTGTTATGCCTTTGTTTATCTACCACAGAAAGGTAGTATATTGATGTATCCGCAAGAGACTCCCTCTTGGGTGCACATGGTGGAGGACTTTTCACAGAAAATGGCAGCAATGTTCAAGCTTACTCTGGCAAGTACTGCACAGAAGGAGACTGTGGTAATTCACATTTTTTCTTACATCAAAAAACTATGATAATTCAAAATGAAACAAGAGATAGTGCCAGAAGATGACAGTCCCAAGTTGGAAAACACTTTACAAGCTACTGGGGAAGGACAAAGGGCAACTACATGTATTACTGTCACTGATACTGCCACTAGATCAAAGCTGAAAGGAAGTCTATTGGCCAAGGTCAGCTGTTATCAGCTAAGGCTGATTTACTGGCCATGACTCTGTCTGGATAGGCAGAACCTGGCAACAGTGATTCACACACTGGTAACTTTTCATCCAGATCATTGCAATGCTCTCTACATGGGGCTTCCTTTGAAGAACATCCAGAAATTTCAATTGGTCCTGAATAGGGCAGTGAGACATAGGCATTATTCAAATATGTGCTCCAACAACAGATCCTGAAAAAGAAATCAAACATTTTTATGAAGGTGTCCAAGAGGAAATTAATAACATACCCAAACAAGACATGTTGCTAATCCGAAGTGACTGGAATACAAAAGTAGGAAACAAAGCAGAATCCAATGTTATAAGAAGAGTTGGTCTAGGGTTAAGAAATGAAGTGGGATAATGACTCATAGAATTTGTTAAACCAAAAACCTGTTCCTAAAAATGCATACTCCAAGGAACCACTCAGGCAATTGTATACATGGATGATCAATACAGAAATCAAATAGATTATGTAATTGGAAGTAGATGGTGGAGGATATGTACACTTACTGCCAAAATAAGACCAGGAGCAGACTGTGGGAGTGACCATCAGCTCCTAATTTCAAAAATTAGAGCCAAGCTAAAAAAGATAACCAACAGAAAGTAGTGCCAAAATATAACTTAAGTAACATCCTCAAAGAATTTGCAGTCCATGTAAAGAACATATTTGCATAAAACTAAGTGTGAGCCAGAAGAACTGTGGACTGAAACCAGAAACATTATCAGAGAAGAATGTCAAAGAAGGCACAATTAGAGAAGAATGCCACAATTCCTGTAGCAACAAGTAAGAAAAAGCTTATATAGATAACAGAGGAATCACAGTTGCAAAGGGCAAGCTAAAAGCAAAGGCAAAAGGTGACAGAATTCTGAATGTAATGCTTTTTGTCACAAAGAGACCAAAAGAACTATTGCAATGATCAGTGCAAAGAACTTGAAGAGAGCATCAAAAGAAGAAAAACAAGAGATCTCTTCCAGAAGATCCAAGCAATCAAAGGGAAATTCAAACCTAGATTAGGACTGTGAAAAGACAAACAAGGGAACATACTATCTGACCAGGAGAAAATAACAAGCAGGTGGGAAGAATATACAGAAAAACTGTACAGAAGGGATGAAAGGATGACAGACTTCTTCAAAGCAGAATCCTGTGAAAAATATTACTTGTAATTTTAACAAGTGAAGTGAAAGCTGCTCTGAAAGCACTGGCAAATAATGAAGGCCTGGAGTAGACAGGATACCAATGGAACTATTGCATTCATAAAATGAATCAGTCAAATCCTACCACAATCAGTTCTAAACCTAACAAAAATATGTCAACAAATGTGTAAAACAAAACAATGGTCCACAGACTGGAAACATTCAATATTTATTCCAGTCCCCAAGAAAGGAGATGCAAAAGAGTGCAGCAACCATGAAACCATGAAATTAATCTCCCAAAGTGATATTCAAACTGTTACAACAAAGAATACTACTCTATAGGAAGGAGAAATACCAGATGTCCAAGCTGGATTCTGGAAAAGAAGCACTAGAGATAATTGCAAATATATATTTTCTACTGGCGTTCACCAAGGCCTTTCAGAACAAAAATATCAGGTTATGTTTTATAACCCTTTTGACTGTGAGGCTCACATGAAGCTATGGATGGTCCTGAAAGAAATGGGTATGCCTTGGACTTTGATTGTTCTGATGTGTAGTACAAGAAGCTACTGTTCAAACAGAATATGGGGAAACAGAATTGTCTCCCATATGCAAAAGTATCAGACAAGGGTATATTTTCTCTTCCTGTCTTGTCAATCTATTTGCAGAATTTATCAGAAGCAAAGCTGGATTAGAATCAGAGGAAGGTGTGAAAATTGGCAGTATAAACATCATTAATTTAAGACATGCAGATGATACCATACTACTGGAAGAAAGCAACAATTACTTGAAATAATGAGATAGAATGACACAAGTACAAAAGCAGGATTGCAGCTGGATATTAAGAAAACAGAAATCATGTTCATAGAAGAATTACAGGACTTTACTGTTAATAATGAAGCAATAAAAACAGTGAAAGATTTCACATACCTCAGCTCATTCAGCAATTCAAAGGGGGAGTGTTGCCAAGACATCTGAAGACTGAGACTTGGAAGGGCAACAACCCAGAAGAGATAATCAAATATAAGAATATTTTAATGAAGACCAAGGCAGGATCATCCGAACTATTGTATTCCCAATCACTATGTACAGGTGTGAAAGTTGGACACTAAGGCAAGCTGACAGGAAGAAAATTGATGCATTCAAAACATGGTGCTAGAAGAGAGCTTTGTGAATATCCTGAACTGACAGAGATACAAACAGGTGGGTGTTAGATCAAGCCAGAGTTTTGCCTAAAAGCAAATATGATGAAACTTAGATTGTCATTATTATTATTATTATTATTATTATTATTATTATTATTATTATATTTCTATGCCGCCCCTTGCCGAAGCCTCGGGGCGGCTTACAACACAATAAAATACATTGAAATACAATAGAACATAATAAATTACCAATAAATACAAAAATACAAAAAATACATTGAGATACAAACATAATAATATAAAATTAAAATTGAGGTTTCGGCAAGGGGCGGCATAGAAATGTTATAATAATAATAATAATAAAAAATAATAATAAGTAGATAAAGAATATAGGAGGAGAAAAGAGAAGGAAGAAGAAGTTGCCCTGGCCAGATCATATATTTTAACAATTAAAATGATGTTTAAATAAAAAGGTCTTTACCTGGCGCCGAAAAACCAGTAACGACGGTGCCAGGCGGACCTCTTTGGGGAGTGAATTCCATAGGTTGGGTGCCACCGCAGAGAAAGCCCTCCTCCGAGTACTTACTCTCCTAATTTCTTTCATGGAGGGTTCCCGGAGAAGGGACTCTCCCGCAGATCTCAAGGGGCGGTTGGGCATACATACATCAGACATCAGACATATCATGAGAAGGGAAGACTGACTGGATAACATAATCATGTCAGGAAAAGTTGAAGGCAGAACAGCAAGAAGACCACATATGGGATGAAATGAATTCACAAAAGAAGCCACAGCCTTGAACTTGGGAGGGCTGACTGGAGCTGTAATGGACAGAAAATTTTAGAGGGCTTTCATTCATAGGGTCACCATGAGTCAGAGATGAGTCGATGACACACAACAACACTTACAAGACCAAATGTGCATTAACCATCTCACCTAGGTCTGTGGTGACTTGATAGCTGTCACCAGCACCAGGAATCTTTGATCATATAAATCCCACCTCAGTTTTAGTTTGGGCTTCCTTAAGTCAGCTCCTGAAAATTACATGTTGTTTAGCACAGAATTCAAGTACTCCTTTCTGGAGAATACATTAGAAAGCTGCCCCGAATCCTTGCTTTTGCAAAGTTTTCCCTCAGGAGTTATATTAGGCCCTGAACTTAAATGGTTTTTGGTCCAGATAAGTCTGTTATAGACCAATTAGTTCTAATCACAAGGATGCTTGAACTGAAAGCAGCCTGATTCAACAACTGTCCATGCTCACATCTAAAAAGCATTTTCTTTATTCTGCTTTAGGGTCTGCTATAATAAATCCTCCATGTTCATATAAATCTTTTAAGATGAGTAACATAAACATCTGCAAGCTTGCATTTTCCATATTCTGTAACAACTTCTTCAACTGGTTATTTCATTTCCCTTTTTATAATAATGTTCCTTTTCATTCTCCATGTATTATTCATATATACCTTAAATTTAATTACTAACCCACTAAAGTTAAAAATCGCACTACACCTGATATATAAACACCATCACATTGGAGTTAAGAACACATTTTACCTTATACATAATTACTATCATGCTGAGGCAAGGTTGCCACCTTTTTTGTGAAACCACAAAGGTTTTTCTATAGATTACTTTTCCCTCAGCCTGCTTACACAGTTATTTTTCTTTCTACTGGAAAAAAATTGAGCTTTTTAGTATCCTTTTTCAGTAAGACAATCTTTTCTTTTTTGTATAGCATGTTCTTACATTCAATACTTAGTCTTCTTTTAGGTTGCTGTTGTGTCTGGAATACATTAAAATGATTATCACCAAAGCAATATGCTACTCAGTGACTCAATTTACTGTGGATACATCCTGCAAATGATTACAACTGAGGGAGTACCATAAAATCTTCTATTCTAGAGAAAACAATTCTGCTAGCTGAACTAAAATGGTATCTTCCTTTCGCTGGACTTATAATTTTGTCTCAGATAGAAGGTACTGTTTCCATCACACTTCCCAGAAAATATTCTTTTTTGTTTTGTTTTCTGCAATAGACAAAAATGTTAGCTAATAGAATGGCAGCTTTCTATTGTGGCACAATTTGAAGAACTATGACCATTTGTTGGGGAATTTAATGTGATATTCTGATATCTACTTGTCCTTTAAGAAACTGATAATCTTTGTTATCAGGTCCTTGAGGAGCATCTAACTATGGAAGGCTTAGTGGCTTGTACCAATAGGACAATGATGGAAGTGACCTGGCACAGGGAAGGAAAGGATGCTATTGATAAAGCATGCCTCCAACATCAGGCTCAGAAGACCACCCCTCACCAGAATGACTTAACAGCAGAGCAGCACAATAAGCTTGCTTTCAACAATGCTCTGGAACAATGAATTATTGTTCATCATTAGTTGTTTATAGTATCTTTGCAAATGTATACAATTTAAAGGTATCCAAAGGTAGGGCATCACTTTTTAAATAAACAGAAGCTTGACTTAAAGAGAAACTAAAGTTTACATGCCACAGACAGATTTTTGGGGCTTGCTCAAAGTCCCTTGGCCAAGCTAGCAAACAGTTATATAATCACTGATCCAAAAATGAGTAGACTCACATAAAAGGAGAGATGTTGCATTGCATTGATCTAAAATTATTGAGGGAAGGAAGTGTCAGGAAATCACCACTGTCATAAATGAATCATCAGTCCTTTAGACCACTTTTTTCTTTGAGGTGAAGAGAGTATTATGTCTCTATCAGACTGATAGACCTGAGAAGATGGTTCATACCTCCTCACTGAGAAGATGTATGGGATTTCTTTGCTTCAAGAAATTTCTAGGGAAAATAACTTCTGACTGTGACCACTGAATAAATGATCTACTAGAACAATCTTAAGAGCCTTGTGCCATTGTAGGTGTTCTCTCCTACCGTTCTATTGGCACATTACTGGTTTACAAAATATTTGAAGGAGATTAAAATGGGATGCAGATAGCCAGAAAGCAAATGACATCTGCTCATGCTGAAGCTGATCTATTCCAGTCATGCTCCTGACATCTGCTGAGCACTTCCTATCTCACAGTGAACTTGTTCTGCCTCCAACTGAACTATCTCTACCCTATGCAGGGTTAGGGTAAGGGTTAGGATCTGTTTTCATGTCTACACATGCATAGGATTCTGTCTGAAGGTAACTAAGCCTGGCAGAGGCATTTCAGAATTTCAGAGTTTGCCATATGCCAGGAAACCAGTAAACAACTTTCCTGGTGGGGAAAGTGATATGACTATCTCAGAAACAGTGCAAAACAGGATCAGGCCTCTGATGCTGAACCACTGTTCATGTTTACAGCATGTATAGTATTCAGATAAACATGGGATCTGTATTTGAAAATAGTATCAGAATTTGAGATACCAGAGATATTGGCTTTATTTATTTATTGGCACTTAATCCTAATGTCAGCTAGCACTTGAGACTTGTAACCCTGCTAACCCAAGCAGTAAAATTATTAGGGATCCGTACTTAGATAACAATATTCTTTCATCACCTTCACTTTCTTCATTCCTCGTTTCCCTGTTTCCATTGGCCAAGACACAGTATATGCCTATGAAGAAGGCATGGTTGTTAATTGATTATCTAAAGTGTAGGTATCCATAAGGATGACCTTCCTTAGTCTCTCAGGTGAGCAGTCTTGAGATGCTCTTAGATCCAACACTGTACCTGGGACATCTGATGATAAGAGATACTAATAGAACCGTATCCAACCAACCATATCTAGTGTGTTTGACATTGGGGAATGGAATGGGGTGTTTATCATTGTTTTGGGTGGGTTTTTCTTTGTTGACTATTTAAATATAATTATTTATTATATTGTGATAATCTACTTTAAGCTTATGAGGAAAGATGCAATAAAAATCTAAATAAAAATAGACTAGAAACATTCAGTCGTTTTACTGATAAAACAATCCTTCTACAATAACTGCTCCACCCAAGTAAAGCGCTTTTAAGCACACTGTTAAGAATTCCCTCTGATAGGAATCCCAAACCTCACAACAGGTAGCTGGCTACAGCAGACTATCAAAATAAATCCTTTCTCAAGATCAAGGTCATATTCAGGCCAGCCATTCATAGAATATAATACCTTTCTCAAAAGCAGGAAGTGTTTGATATCTGGTTTCTCTGTCCACCATTCTTTGAGGAAGATGGATTTCCCTTTTTCTTTTTCCTGGGTCATAGAAAAATCTAGTATGTTAAACTTCTTATGCATATTTAAAATACAGCGGCTGATAACACACCTTTTACTATATGATAGATAGCACATTGGAAAAGGTCGTGGGAATGTACATTTTCTGGTAACAAAGTCTCTAGTGTCCCATTTATGTAGCTGTGTGGATATAGTCTTCATGAACGAACCTATTTTAACTTGTGATCAGTGGGAGAGAAATGTAGAAGACCCAAGAGTCTTTATTGGTATATATGACATTTATGTCTGAATTTATCTCAGACTTTATCAAAGGAAGAGGCACCGATAATTTTTGGATTTTTTTTAATGTTTATTGAGCAGGCAATCATTCAACAGAATGATCTGCTGTTTATTTGGAGAAGTACCACAGATCTTCTGAGAAGTGTGTATCCCGTCTTAAGTGTTTTGAAATCAAGTTTTAAAAGATCCATAAAATATTTGGAGTAATGTTTTCTGTTTTGCATTTTTTGGGCGGGGGAGACCAATAGGGAGAAAGGGACAAAAATAATAGAAGCTTCCCCGTAAGAGTAGGGAAGTTCCAAGCTCACTCATCACAACAGATGCTGGTGGCACCACAAAGAAAGTCAGATGGATGGGAATATTATTAGTTGAAGTCAGACCTGCACATCTTGCAACCATCCAAACCAAATGCAGATGACTAGCAATGAATTGCCACTGCTGATGGAGTCCCTGGTGGACTGATAACAAATCCACATCATTGACCAATCGTATGACCTGCTAAAACTTTTCTTTGTTTGGAAACAACACATTTTCTCCACTGTGCACACTTTTATATTTCTGGTTCTTCTAGTTGCTATTACCACTGCTAAAACATTTTTATACTGCCTTACTAGAAAAAAAGCTAAAAAAATTAAAAAAGGAAAACCAGGAAACAAAAATCACGAACAAAGAAAGATACATTAAAATATTTAAAATGTCCTTTAAAAATCACAACCATTTTAAAAGCCAAATTAAAAAGATATGCTTCAACCACCACATGCACCTTTCCTAATACAGAGAATGAGGACTGCTTGAAGTTCCAGCAGGTGTATTTCAGAGTCTAGTAGCAAGGAAGTGGAAAGTCCCATGTGGCCAACAAGAGACCCTCTGAAAGGGCCTCTCCTGCTGTTCTTAGTAACTGTGAAGGTTCAGACTGCTGACAGTCTTTCAGCTGGCCCTAAGCCATTTGGCATTTTAGGGCACAGTCCTTTGCATATTTAGATAGAAAAGATCCTGAAACACCTGGTAATTCCCTGAAACCACAGCAGCCTGTGGAATGTTGGGAATTGTAGGCATTTTTCTGTTTAAACATTTCTGGAATTGTATGTTTTAAGGTTAAAACTAATACTGTGAGTTATGTCTGAAAACCAATTGTGAACCAGTCAGGACTTTCAGTGTGATTTGATCTTGATACTGTGTACTAGTTAGTAATCTAACTGCCACACATTGGATCAATTTCAGGTACAATTTCACTCAGCAGAGAGCCCCAAGGGGCTGCTGTTCCTCATTACTTTGGTAGGTACACACAATTTTATAAAGCAGTTCACCCCAATGAATATTAAATATGGATGTGTAGTTTATAAAACCACCTGACTGCCCCTGTAGAAGAACGACGGTGCCAGGCGGACCTCTTTGGGGAATTCACTCCCCAAAGAGGTCCGCCTGGCACCGTTGTTACTGGTTTTTCGGCGCCAGGTAAAGACCTTTTTATTTAAACATCATTTCAATTGTTAAAACATATGATCTGGCCTGGGCAACTTCTTCTTCCTTCTCTTTCTCCTCCTATATTTTTATTTTATACTGATAATTTTAATTTTGTATTTGTAAATCAATGTATTTTTTGTATTGTTATATTTAATGGTAATTTATTATGTACTATTGTATTTCAATGTATTTTATCATGTTGTAAGCCGCCCCGAGGTTTCGGCAAGGGGCGGCATAGAAATGTTATAATAATAATAATAATAATAATAACAACAACAACAACAACATACCTTGAATGTATGGGGTCAGTGGTCAGCTGAGGAAAGAATCTTAAAAAATAAATAAATAAATTCCAGACAGTAGTCACTGCTAAGCATAAAAATATATTTTATTTTTATTTTATTAGTTTATTTCATTATTGCCTAAACCTGCACAAGATTGCTCCTTTAAAGGCTAACTATTAATTGTGACTCAGACTGCTAACCTATACACATTCATATTTAAACCATAGGTATGTCTCATTGAATGCCAAGAGAGTTACTTCTGAATAATAATGTTCACAATCTGGTTGTTAGAAACAAAAGTTTACCTACATCAAGAATAAAACAGATGGATATATCTTTGCCACATTGTTCATTATAGATTGTTCAGTGACAATGATCTAAACTAGAAATGGTTAATGTAACAGGGGAAAAAACATACATTATTTTTCGCTCTGTAAGACGCACTCCCCCCCCCCCGCCTCAAAAGTAAGGGGAAATGTCTGTGCATCTTATAGAGTGAATGTGTGTGTGCCCGACGCCCAGGATGCTGCCGGCCGCCTGTACCACATGACACTAGCGCAGGTGAGAGCTGTGCCGCTCAGGGGGAGCGGTGCGGAGGAGGAAGAGCTGCGGGCTTTAATCCACCAGCCGCACGGAGAGACGGACTGCTCACGCCCACCACCCGGGAAGACCTGCCGCCGCTGCTGCACCGCCCGGAAAACCACCGGCACGCTGCCAGCCTGGCTGCACCACACCTGGCCAGCACACACTCGGCGCATCCTTCTCCGCCCCCCTCCTCCGGCGCAGGTGGGAGCTGTTAATCACAGGTCGGTGTGTGTTTTCAAAAGGCAACCCATCTTTTAATGAAGCCCATGGGGAAGTGATGGGGAATGTGCCTGTGATTATGAGGAAGCTTTCCAGGGATCCCTCCTCTAAAAACTAGGTGTGTCTTATGGTCAGGTGTGTCTTATAGAGCGAAAAATATGGAAATTAGGCATGTATATCAGGAACTTTAAAACAAATTCGAAAGTCACTGACACTCAAAATTAATATGCAGGCAGATATGTGTGGTAAATTACACTCCATCAAACAGCAGGAGTAAAGGTACTAAAAGTTTTTGAACACTGCCATTTCACGAAGCGTGAGGGGGACCTGGTGGGTAGATGCCTAGCCAGAAATGCATATTATCTGAGTCTGTAATAAAGTCTCAAACAGCAAGAACCAAAGATTATGCCCACAGAGAATAAGAGCATAGAATGGGTCACAAAATGCCACAACACTTTTTACTGTTCACACAGATGTCAAATATATAAATAAAACAAGGGTACCTGTTGATGAACTACACACAGAACCAAAATACTAACTTTGAGTCAACAGTTCCTATAAAGAAGTGTGTGTGTGTTTGTGTGTGTGTGTGGTGTCGGGGGGGGGGGGACTAGCATATTTCTTTAAGGAACCTATGAGAGCAACAACCATAAAGAGAAAGCATAGTAGTGTAGGTAGAAAGTTACTAGAACTTGTGCGGATGAAGATCCCGGTCCTTGGCTAGCTGCGAAGCTCAAAGTTTCACCTTGGGCCAGTTCTGATATCTCAACCCTGCCTCCAGAGATCATTGTGAATTAAAAATAGGTGGGGATAAGAACAAGGTGGAAGAACCAAAGACCTTTGGTTATTGTGTGCCATAGAAATGTAATAAATAAATACAGTATGCACAGTGCTTTACTCCTTCTAAGAAATATGAAAATAGAGCATTTGGAAATATTTTTTGGCCACAGTAACAGTAGGCTAAGAAAAGATGGATATCCACCCTTTGAAATGAACATAAAAGTGGCCATCTGGATGGGCCACTGAAGTCAAAACCAAAGGAAGAAGAAGATAGGTATCTCCTCTTGTTCATCCCCAGCACCTGCTAATCTGGTGTACTGCTCCTGGACATGGAGGTTGCATATGGTCTGGTTTAAAGATGAAGGATCATAAAGAGGAGGAGGAAGGGTCTTGATATTTTTCATCTGAAGTTGGCACCTGAGTAGCAGCATGCTGACCAGGTGCACAGCTCATCTAGTCACTTTCATCCCCACTATGGTAGTGGGGGCACTATGGACACAGTGCATTTCTATCTAAATTAGAATGCATACTTCTATATTTTATTTATACATATGAATTAGCTTGTGTACATTTTCTGCATACCTGTGTCTGCTGCTGCCCACTTTTTATTGATCTATTCTTATGTGGTCACCATAGGCTTTTCTGATATGCACTCTTCATTTTCCAACTATTACATGAGTCCTTAAGACTGGAAGTGCGAGCAGAGCCCGTTTCCCTACTTTACTCTTTAAAAACAACGTCAACTGAAATGTGCATGTTTTCAACATACTTATTCTTCCACCAGTGTTACTTTGATGATGACTATTCTGAAGGAACTTTAGATCTGCAAACAGGATTTTTCCCTAGTAAAATGAAAGAAGACAAATGGTTAAAACTGAGATTCTGAAAAATGCTTCTTCTGTCCTTCAATGGAAGGAACTGTACAATTTGTACTGATGTCAAATATTGAATTATTGCAGATATTGAAATATCTTCCATGGTTTTTAAGTGGACCCAACTCTGTTATCTATCTATCTATCTATCTATCTATCCATCCATCCATCTATCTATTACACACACACACACACACACACACACACACACGAATCTATCTACACAACCATGCATAAAATGTACCATGTGATTTCTTCTTTGCAATTATACTAACCAGCATCAAGCTACAAAAGATTAGGCTTGAGGGACAATGGAAGACAATACTACCTCCTGGGGAAAAAAGGTGCAAAAATATATAGGTATTATTACGCGAGTTATTAGGACTACCAGCAGAAAGATGTAATTATGTTGGTTATGTAAGTTAGCCAGAAAAGTGTCAAAGCCAGGAAAATGCTGAGTCATTCATCTGAGAGATTAAATGACATCTTGTACCATTTTTGATTCTAAAGAAAAAGCCATCATGCAAATACTCCCCTGACAAGTTCTGCTTAGTGTTTATCACTCACTGTAGCAGCCATGACACCTAGCTGAGTAAAAATCCCAGTGGGAGTCTAGCACTTGGCTTGCCAGCAGGACATGGACATCTGCGATCTCTGAAAGAGCAAAGCTTTAAGAGGCAGGAAGAATCTGAAGAATGAGTCTGCTGCCAATTTTACCCCATATACCCTAATGTAAGAGCATAAGACAGAATCAGACGAGACTTAGCAGAATGCCTGCTAATATCTGCTCAGTTGTAATGGGATCTCTCTCTCTCTCTCTCTCTCTCTCTCTCTCTCTCTCTCTCTCTCTCTCTCTCTCTCTCCAGTGTTTTGAAGACTAGGTAGTAAAAGAAGACCAGAACACACATAGGGGAAAAGCTTTCAGTTTAATCACTTCATCCAGAGATCATGTTATCCTTGAAAGTAATTCCTACACAATGTGCTTCAGTAAAGCACAATGTCACTACTGGAATGACTTTACTTACATTTCAAAAAGCAAGATTTGAAGAAAGCTTTATTCCACTTCTCTTCTGATAAACCATTAAAAAACACTTCTTAATTATGTCTGCCCCCTCCCCAAACCTGGCCATATGTACACAGTCATGCACATACACTTTAAAATATGTTTAGAACTCTATTTTATCATGTGGACTCTTGAGAGTCTCCTATAAAGTCCACTGGTGCATGACTGAATTTATCACAGCATGCTAAGTAAATATCTCTCCACATTCAGAATATATATATTCAGTTACATTCCATAAAGACAATGTGAAGGAAAAATATCAGATTCTTGAAGGGTGTATCTAATGCAAATGCTATTAACGTACCTCCCAAAGATTGCTTAGAGGCAGAGGTGACCACAAGGGCAGAGGTAAATGGTTACAAACTGCCTTTGCTCACATCTGTGTAAATACTAGAATGGTGAGCAAGACAGAGATCCAAGGGCTGAGATTTCAAAAAAAAAAAAAAAAAATTAAACTACAAAAAAGTATCTATCTATAACTGTGCCTCCCCAAAAGCCTATTTTCCCCCTTTTCATTCTTCCTTCTTGACTTATTAACAAAAATAATAGAAGACCACCAAGGAAGAAGAGGAAAGAAAAGGGACATGGAAATAATGAATGCAAAGGTTAAAATGACACAGTAGGTACTGGTATAGTCTTTTCCGCTTTAAGGATATTACTCTTTGCATATTAATAATGTTAATCGACTGAACAGCCATTTTGAGTAGGGTTGTAAAAGAACAATAAGTGTTCTACATACAAAGTTTATTTCTCCCTGTGCCTCAGTCTCTTTTTATTAAGCTGTTCCCAGATGCACAATATTTTGAACATTAAGCTGTGCAATCTGCAAAGTTTGATAGCACCGGAAAGCAGATGAGAAGTTAAAATTTCATACCGTGAAACAATTTCTATCTTGTGGAGGTGCTTTACATGTTTCAAGATGAGAAAGCAAGGTTTTGCTTTTAAAACCAGCATCCCAGGAATAAAAAAGGGGGGAAACCCCCTAGATTTTAGAAAGATTGCATTTTGTATTATATAATACTAAGGAAAGTAAGGACAGCTCATTCTCTCTTGAGTTTAAGAGACCTAAATAACACCACAAGTCTCTTTGAAAGGCAAGTCTTTGGCTTGGGCTCCTTTTATGTTCTTGTGTAATATCCCAAGAGGTATGTATGGCATCATCAAGCTTTTTTAGAGAATGTACAAACTGCTCTCGGAGGCTAGATTCGCCATTCAGAGACGGTAAGCACTTCCTACTTAAGAAGCACAGGGAATGACAGTTTACTCACACAAAAGGAAGAATGAATGAAGGAAGTGAAACTGGTCCCTTCCTATGGCGAAGGGGCCAGGGTGGACACAGACTGGGGAAATGGTATGGAGCAAGGGGAATAAATCCACACTAGGGGCAGGGAAAAGCACATCAGCTTTCAGGATGGGAGGAAAGAGGGATAAACATAACAGCTAACAGGGATAATTCAGCACATGTTGTTGACATATCACTGAGAATGGAGCAGCAGAGTGTTAGTAGGCAGGTTGGATGATACTTCACTGTATTATCAGAATATAATTCCTGCAGTCCTCCTGCTAACTAGCCTAATAAAGGAAAGGGCCTCCCTCAACACTGGTCTGATTTAACATGTATTGTTGTTCCTTAGGAAAGTGTTAGCAGCTGAAGGGAGCAGGAAAGTGGACAGAGGTCGCAACATTATTAAGAGAGCATGGGATACAGAACTAGCCAAAAAGATCAGTGCATCAGGGGAATCAATAACCCAACCTGTGGAGATATCCAGGCAGAGAAGCATGATTAACACATATAAACATCTCCTAGTATGCTCAACCGCTATAGAAACTGCAAGTAACTAATCAATTCAAACAGCATTTTGTAAACATAATTTTTCCTCCTAGAATGTTATGAACATATTTTTTCCATTTTCTTAGTTGTTTTAATAAGGGCGAATTGACCCCTAAAAGAGTAAAAGGATTACTTCTCCCCTAAATTGAGGGAGATGGGATGCCACATGGCAATCCACACTTCATCATGCTTGAGGTCATTGAGAAAGGCAAAGGGCAACATGGTTTGCATCATTATAAAACAATCATTAAGAAACCAGATAATTGCCATGTGTAAATCTCCATTGATCAGGGACAACAGTTGACTGGGGCAATTCACACCTTGTAATTGTGGGTGACACTGAGACATGTTAACAGGAACATAGTCTGGATAACATAAAAACAATCTTTGCTTTCCAGTGTTGTTGGAGTACATTTGATCCCTCTTGTTGCCAAAGAATTAAAATGCCACAGTCCTCTACAATATGAACTTTGCTGTCCCAATTAATTGAGACTTCTCTGCTCTGTTATTTCACTGCACATCACATTTCTGGTCATGGATGCACCATGTATGGAGAAGTTAAGCTGGCTGAGGTGCTCCTGAAAATGCTCACAAAGCTGTCATGGCAGGAGTCAAGTGGTTCCATGATTTATTCATTTATAACCTGCCTTTTTTCCTTTCTAATAACTCAAGGTGGCTTACACAAGGACTGATCCAGTCAGCCAGTGAGCTCCATGGCTGAGTGGGGACTAGAACCCAAATCTCCTGAGTCCCAGGCCCATGCTCTTAACCACTGCATCAAACTGGTTCTATCTCTTTCTCTATTTTCCTTTTATTATCTTTTATCATCATACCATGTCATGTGATGTCCTTAGGAGCAGCATATAATAAGCCCTGGGTGACTTTATTACATTTCTGTACTTCCCAATAGGCAGGGCTCTCTGGGCAGTTAAAACCAACATAAGAAACACATGCACATACCACACCACACCACACACACACGAAGCTAGAGTATACAACCAGCATGGAAACCATGATCAGAGTGTGTAGACAGAAAAATAGGTATAAAACAATAAACTGAAAAACCTAACCTCTTAATGCCTCTAGATCGAATTGTTACTATGTGTAGTATGGTTGGAAGTGGGTGTCTAAAAAGTAACTGGAAACTTTAGCTGGTGCAGAATGCAGAGACACCAAGTTGAGGAACTGGACTCAAGAATCCAGAAGTACTTCATAGGCTAAACAGAACAATGTACCCCAGCACCGAATGTACTCCTGCCCTCTTTGCCTCTGTTCTGTTTTAGGCATTGTAAAACATGCTGCCTTCTGGTCCCAAATGGCACTTTCCACCCTGCCGGTCCTTTCCAAGCAATCCAACCATGTCCTCAGCACCAACAGGTAATCCTCACTGCCACACACACACATATGCACAGAAATCAAAGGCCAGCCAAATGCTATTTTATGGAAATTTCCACAGTCTGTCAATGCCCACAGAATCAGAATTAAGTTTCTGTGTCATTAAGTGCCATCTTCTAACCCTCGCTAGCATTATTTCTGCTCTATCAGGATTACAGTCTCCAACTGGCATCAGAGGGGAGGAGTTGATCCCCGAAATTACTATACTGCTCTTTTATAGGTGAGCCACTGAGTGAGTGCAGACATCCGAGAGCTCATTTGTTTGCCAGATAGGTGCCTTGTCCCAGAACTGATGCTGCATGTTGCAGCATCACAGGCAACAACTTATATATTTATGACTACAACAGCAGTTGTTCAAACTTTTGGCCATGAGTCACTCACGCAAGCAACTTCTAGTAAGTAAATGAATGTTAGAATTGCTATAAGTTATTGTTCAGCTAACCATTCAGACTATCAAAGATCTTTACAAGTGCAATGTCATATTAAAAAGCCAGAAATTAAAAATTAATCAAGACGATTTACGTAACTAAAAGCTACTGTCTAATGGGATATTTTTCAATAAGGAGACAGCAGTAATTATGCTGGAGGAAAAAAAAATCATTCCCGTAGTTTGAACGATTATAGCAATTTCCACCAGGGGATTTCGCAGTCAGATTCTAGTTCTGGGCAACAGTGATTAATATAATGGTTATTAATGAGAAGTCATTTTTGTATGTCTAGGGGTGTTTAGGTGTCAGTGCTCTGAAAGCAATGTGTTTAGCATATTAATAAAAAAGATAGCATTGGACTGGTGACTAAGTAACGATATCGATTTTTCCCCCTCTCTCCCCTTTCTTTTTAGTTTTCCCCTCCTTTTTTGTGTGTGTGATGTGAAAGGTCAATTAGACTTATAGAAACAATGGGGCCCTTCACAGCAGGGTCTACCGTTTCTCTGTGCTGACATCTTTTTAACCATGTACAAAGTTCATTAAATGTGCAAAAGTAGTAGTGTTAAAAGGAAGAAAGTGATTGGGTCAGAGGTCACAAACCACAGCAAGCTGACAGCCTCTTGTGGATTACACGGCAGGAGCTAAGCAACAGTGAGAATTGCCTTTCAGATTGCCCACTGGGACCAAGGAGAATGAAGTCATAAGCAGCTAATGCCATTGGCTTAATTAAAATGAATATTGACAGTGGCTTTGTTTGTCTTGCATCAAGTTAGATGCTAACGAAGACTCTTAAAAAAAAAGAAAAGAAAAATGACAAAAACAGGTTGCCTAACAGTAGCAAATCTCATCTTAATTAGCAAATTGCCAAAATTTAGTGTGCTACTTACTGACGGGCCAAAAGACAAATACTAAACCAAATATGCCTGGCAGTTGCTGTACCCTGTTCTTTTCTTAACTATGCTGATTCAAGTATATTCTTTGAGGTGTTAACATCTTGACATGATGGGGTGGAGAGGGGTGGCAGGGAGACAGCTAGAATTCCCCCACTTCCCTAGGTGACACTGCTTAATATATTTTACAGCAGGCTGCATAATCAGTAGAAGGTGGTCATGGTGCTTCTGGCTTTTTAAAATGCCACTTAAGATTTAAGACACTCAGACACCAAACAAAAGACCTACCCTAAAGATAAAAGCTCTGTTTTCATAAAACTTCAAGCAACTTCATTATTGTTCTAATAATTGTGGAACAGCTGAATAAAACATTTTGACCCTGCAACATTTGACCTAATATTTTAAAATGCATATGTGTGAGAATTTGAGTATTGGTAGTCCCTGTCTCATGGAAATATTCTAATTCTCCCCATCCCCCCACACACACACACACAAAAGACATCCTGTCAGCATTCACTGTGATTGTGATAATGCTAATTACATTGTAGATATGACTAATTTGTTTGTGCTATTCACCTGAAAACAGCAATTTTGTAAAAGAAAAAAGCCTAAAGTTTTCATTGCTAAAATGGAAGGGTTTGATGTGACATCTCCAGGTAGCAATCTGTGTCTGATTGCTCAGAATTTTGTGTGATCCAACTTTGATTTTGAAATGAGCTTTGAGCTGATGATGCGCTGCAGACATAGAGATGCACTTCAAAGGTAACTTTCTTCTTCTATTTCCCATTCTGACACATCAAATGTCTTTTGGCTTTGTTTTGCTGAAGCCTACAGGAATACATACAACATTACTTGACATTGTTCTGAAGAGCACACACAAACATATATGTTTTCATAGTTGCATTAGCAAACTTCTTTATATGCCAAGAATGGAAGTATGCTCATTTAGTGAAAACTTAAAGGAAAGGACAACTGTGGTGTTCCTAGATAAGCAGGTCTTTGCTTGGGCATTGCCTAAAGCCCTGTGGTCTTCATTTTGTCATATTTAGAAGTAGCTGTTCGATTATTAAGTTCTAGCTATATTCCCAGTAAAGAAGCAAAGTAACCCAACATTGCTCTATTGCTGTTTGTCCCCTTCACATGTGTTATGTTATTGACCCTTGCCCAGAATCCAGTAAGATTACACATGGATCAGCCAACATTTCTCTGATGAAGCCATGACCATCCCTTTTTAAGTCCTTGCATCCATCCAAAAGTCTACTGGGAATTTCCAAGTCCAAGCCCTCCTGACCTAAGGTTATATTGTGTCTTGTTTGCATACCCATACTGCATTGCTTATACATATGAGTATGATTTAAAAATAGTTCTGAGGTAACATTTATGAGAAAACAGAATTTATGGTTGAAACATGACTCATTCTTCTTCAGTGGAGCTCACCTTTGTTTACAAATGTTTAGGAGTTGACAGGGTCAAACCTGCTTAAACATTGCTTCACAACATGCTGCCCACCCTGCTTCATGCAAGATTGAGCATAACATCTTTCAGCCTACTTCTAAGATAAAGGAAAGGATTGCCAGTTTTCAATGCCACTAAACAATTGTTTCATCATTTGGTTTTGCTTCATTCTAACAAAAACAGGTCCAGTAAACAATACCAAGTATACTTTGGATATTTCATTCCTCTTGTTTCAGTTAGAATTAAATTAAAACCTGGATGAAAAAACATGCAATCGAGCTTTCATATAAAGCAGTTATTTGAAATTGTTAACTTTCAAAATTGCATTAATTTATTTGCATTGTCTCTTTGTAATGATTTGGACCTTGTGTTCCATGGGGTGTGGAGAAAGACTCCAATAAGAAGAGACTCAGAATATCATCCCATCCCCAGTCAATGTGTCTGAGGTATGGAGGTGTTTAGACTCAGTTGCTGCTGCCTGATGAGCTTGTAGTCAGAGGGGCCACCAATGAGGAAGGTCACCTGCCTGGAACGCTTCGTATGGCTTACCTGGGGCTCATTTAATCTGTTCACAAACACTTTATTGCTCAAAATACTTTGCTGACAGCAGTTTGCAATAAAAATAGTAAACCTGTAATCAGCAAGGTTAACAACAAAATACAGCCAAACGTTTTACTGGATAGCCATACAGACTTAGATTTCTTGTGCTGGCATAGGTTAAAAAGTTAAACTGCCACCTAAACAAGTGTGATAAGTAGCTTTGGTAGTTTGAAGTTGGTTGGCAGCAGGATTTCCAGTGAAAAAATCTACTCTGAGCACAGCCAACCTAATCTCCATAACACATGGAACCAGAGCAGGTTGTCAGCCATAGATTTCAGTCATTGGTGAGATTTATAAGGGCAAAGCTTGGTCCCTGAGTAATATAGCTAATAAATCCTAGATTACCTTTTCCAGTTTTGTTTGTGCTTACTCTGTGTGTGTGTATGTGTGCGTGGGGAGGGGAGATAGTTCTCTTTTCTTCAACATAACATTCCTACCCACTATGTCATATTTTAATTCAGACCTCAGCAAGGTTGTCTTCAAAACCAGGAATCAGGCTGACACATAAAGGCTTTGAGAAGGCAAGAAGGATTTGATGCAAGTAATGAGACTGATTATCTACATACAGTATTTTAATACATGCTGCTACAAATATAGTAAAGTGAAGTAGTACCAGATGAGGCTGAACTCTGTGTAAGTAGATTTAAGACTGAAAATCTACTCTGTTGCTGACTATTTCTTTCAGTCTAAATTTGGTAAGATGAATTTTACCATGGTTGTTGGCTTCTATGGGCTGCTTGGAAATTATTTCTATATTCATTGAGAAATTATGTTGATCAGGTTCAGCACAAATCAGGATCTCAATCCCCATTGTGCATCTTGGTTTCTTCTAAAAGTGATAAACACGGTATCACAAATCAGACCTCATGGGAAGTATGGTTAATTCTATCAAGATGCAGCGTACTGAGGAGGAAAGGGGCAAGGCATGCAGGGAAAACGCTCCTACAAACCTTGGCTAAATAAGCTGGAAGATGTCTGAACTAAGATTTTCTTTCCTTCCAAATAGCTAAAGGACAATAATGACTTCTAACCAGACAAAGGGACTAGGAAGAGTCAGCCCTTCTTTTTGAAGTTATCATGTGTTTAGCATGAGAAATACACTGCTGCAAAATAATGTTTTGCTTGGGAGAATAGTTTAAAAAAAAAAGCTTATTGAGCCTACCAAATCTCAAAATGATAGCTCCAGGACATATTCAAGAATAGACCTGATATGTTGAGGGTGCAGCAAACTGGTTCTGCTTGTTCCCCCATGTTTCCTGTAGAATATTGTTCTAAAAATGACAGACATCCTAGATGTCACCCAAAGTGAAAAGCCTGCAGAGTTCAGAATGATAGGTATAATGGTTTATGTGGTACAGGAGTCCTCAAATGTGTATATAGTCAGGGAAGTAATTTGTTTTCCTGTTACTCTTCCTGTAGCAATTTATATGAAAATGGCACATGTCATAGAGCCCCTCCCACCAGGCAAAAAGCATGCAAATTTGCAGAAGGTTATGCATAAAAAGCCAAGGATCTGTGATTACAGAAAACCACGTTAAGCCTTTTTTTCACAGTTAAGCCTGGTGAGGTTGGAAGAATGGCCATCTCATGGTCCAGAGTCCCTCAGCCACTATAGATGCTCCCCTTAGGCCTTACACACTAGGCAGCTCAATCTGTGAGACATCCACTATTCCATTCTATCTTGAACAGACAAGTTAAAGGAGGAGACATGGCACACATTATTTCTTCCATGCCTACATCTCCCGAAGAAGCTCAGGACTCAAGTCACTTAATGACACTCAAGACTTTTGTCTCAACTTCTGTTTTTCAAGGTCAGGTTAGCTGACCTTGGAATGCAGGAAGATCTCTGACTTTATTATGCTGGCTACTATTCACTCATTTTTAGCTTTCAGGTAGTATGAGAATGCATAAACATGATGGGACTTAAGGATCAGAACATCACAACAGGTGTGATTAATTAGGGTGCTATCTCAATCTGCACATAACCAAAGGGAATCTTTGGTGTATACGTCCTGAAGGTTTTGTCAGCCAGACAGAACTCTGACACAGATCCAGATCGCAGAGGTGCTGTGTGCCAGCCATTCAGCTGAGGTTCTTCCAATTGTCATTCAGCTGGGGTCCTGACAACATAAGGGAGAAGTGACCTTGCTCAAGGCTGGTATCGTATTCTGTGTGATTACCATTCTGCCTGCTGATTAATAAAACCCATAACTTCTTTCTGCCTTTGTGCATATTACTTACTTTTTGGCAAAATTAATTGACAGAAATACTGGGGTTAGCATATTTCTCCATAGTCATTCTCAATGATAAGTCTGGTTTTGAGGGCTGGGTCCAGGCAATCATCATCACTCAGCATGTTAAGGCATCTTGAGACAACTCCTCAGCAGGGTCCACTATACATGCTGGTCCTGCACCCAGCACACTAGGCAGCTCGGCCTGTGAGACTCCCACTATTCTCCCACAGTTATCCACTGTGCTCCTAACATAGCATTCCTCCAGAACTGGCTGGTGAATTAGAATGGCAGCCAGCGGAGATGAGAGTGCTGCTGCCTAGAAAGAGCAAATAAGACCACTTGTGGGAGAGGGTTGGGGTCTATCAGAGGACACGATGGTGCAAACCTTTCTCCAAATTTGGCTGTGGTCCTGCATCTATTCTATGCACTGTTCAAAAGTAATTTCCCATATCCTAGAACAGTATGAGCAATGGCAACTCCAGTTATATGAGTAGTAATGATCTTCCTTGAGTTTTCTGACCCCACTCCCAGCAAAATATGTTTGGTTACTCTGTTGATTTAAACATATTAATATTTTTGATCTATATTGTGAAATTAGAATTCTGAAAGTGTAAACATCTGCGTCAGAAAATGAGTATCAGATAGTGACAATTCCTTTGGAACTTTTACTAGCTGATACTTTAAGACAATCATTTTATTGATCATTTTTGTATAATTGCGCCGAGTCACATTCAGGAGAATGAGCAACCAAACTTTCTAGAATACCATGATAGGTCAAACTGCTCTTGATAGGAGGAATGAAGATCAGAAGGTGGGTGTTCTTTCTAAGTCACCTGGCATTTGAATGTAGCACAACACGGCTACAATTTAGCCTTTCAATAAATATTTGTGTATGGATGGGAGAGAGTGGGAAGGGGAGGGGAGGGGAGAAACATGATAGTCTGCTAGGCTTCAGTAGGTTAATGCAATGAAAAATGATGAAATGCTGTATTCTAAATATCTGTTTTATTTCAATAATCTTTCAGCTATGTACAGATTCAAAGCAAATCCATTCTATATTAAATTCAGGCTTCCTCACATAGTTCCCGCATTGCAGGAAGCAAAACTTACGTACAAATGGTCCCATGGAAAGGCTGTGACCTGTATGGTATTTAGAAGTCCACAGGAGCATATAGGAATGAACACAGCAGTTGTTCCTTCATACTCTGTTATTACAGAGAGAACTGGGGTCAAATTGCATGAATGATAAATGGAAGGTGCTCAAAATGAGTTAGTTCTCTTTTTGAACGTTATACATTGACCTTGGCAGTTTTGACAATTACATCCATCATGGCTAAGAATCCATTCCAGCAAACCCGTCTGTTCCCTAATATGGCCAAATAAACAGGATTCGTGAATATAAGTATCAGAGATTGATCTTCTGTGCAAATACACTGATTAACAGTTGGTTCCCTTTCTAGGTCCACCTTTTTTATCTTATAAATTATGCGAGAGTCATAATTCACCATGGCACACCTGTAGACAAGAGTGTTGGAGTGCTTTAATCTTCACTTCCATGTTTCGATAAGATCAATAGCTGACTTCTGAATGATAAAAAGTAAGACCATTAAAAGGCACAGTGTAGTATATACACAGAGCAAAAAGTGATATTTCATGCTTTTGTGTTTACTGAGTTGGCTGGACCAACCTGTTCAGCTAACTTTACCTTCTTCTGACTATAAATATCCCCAACTCCACAAGTAAAACACTTTGTGTATTTGGAAACATGAAATATATCTAGCACTGTTAGAATATTGGCACAAATTATGAACAAGACAAAAGAGTTTATCATTTTAATGTTGACCCATGTTTTGCAAAATGTTCCTAATTTATTTTCTCTGGTTAATTATTTGCTTTTTGTTTTAGGCTTTACATATACCAGAGAATATTGCGTGGGGTGGGAGAGAACCCTGCATCTTGCATCTGTACCAAAAGGGTAATGTACATACATTGCCGTCATAGCACTGAATAGATGAATGATGTCATCATATTTGACACTACTAATAGCCTTCGACATCCTCATATCAGGTAGGAAGAGAACTGATTCTGCATCCCTGTCCCCCAGTAGGTGGTCAGGGTTGTAAAGCCTGACATTGCAGAACAAGCATGTGGGCAATTCAAAGAAACCTATAAAAGGGAGTAAGTATACTAACCCATTAGTATACTTACTCCCTTGTCCCAAGTGTTGCCCAGAGGTTGTCAGCTGTGATCCCTTGGGCTAAACCGCCAAATAAAAATGTAATATTGGACCACAATTTTTGAAGCAGTTACCCAAAGTTTGCTTTAGAACGTTGCATGTTTTTTTAAAATTGGTATCACTCACATTAAACTAAATTTGTGGAAGATGAAACTAAAATTAAAACTCTTCAGTATATGCTAGCTGGAAAACACCTGAAGAGCAAAGACGATGAACATTGCACTCCTATGCATGTCCATTCAGATGTAAGCCCTATTGAGTTCAATAGGAATGATACATAGACATGTTTTGGATTGCAGGCTAAATTTGCTTGAATCAGACGACTTAGCTGATTTGTGCAATAGAAGTTGTTGGGGAATCTTCCCTGTTGTTACTTACTTTCATCTCCAGTTTATGGTACCCCAAGGAACAAATGCCTCTAGATTGTCTTGCTCTTGACAGCCCTGCACACCTTCTGTAAACACAAAGCTGTGGTTTCTTTATGGACTTGATCCTCTCATATTTAGTCTTCTCCTTCTTTTTCTGCCTTTGAATTTCCATAATATTATCATCCTCCAATGAGTCATGTCTACTACACATGTAGACAGTGCCTGAGTTCACATAACACTAAAACTAACCTTGGAAAACAGTCAGTGGTTGGTTGTTGTGTAATGCAAACTGAGCATACATAACCCACCATAGGTAGGGTTTTTTCATTTTTTTTAACTACCCATGATATGAATCCATGGAATCCACAGTAGGTTGTCATGTCATCTAAACCCAGATGACAGAGCCCATTGTGACTGAATCCCAACTGCCAACAAGCCAATTGGCAAGATCAGAAAACATCTCTTGCTATTCTAAGTGGCTCTTGACTGCCATTCTTGGTTATCCTCAAAGTACTTAAGTGGCACTATGGGGCAGCCAACAGCAGTTACCCCTCTCCTGGCCATAATCATTAACCTTTTGGCTCTGCCATGGCTTCCCCCCATGGCTTTTGCCTTGTGAAAACCAGGAAAGCCATAACCAATATCATATTTACTCTTAATACAGAATGTTCTATTTACTACAAAGGATTTTGGAAAGAAAAAGTGATCCCATTATACACAATATTGTTTAATTAAATTATTTATGTTGAAAGTTATATCTTCATAATTTGTACCTATAGCCTACCTAAGTTTTTTGTATTTTGCATTATTTATAATTTAATGGAATGCTAATGGAACATTTGTGTTTGTACTGTTCAGTTATAATATTTTTAAATTAAAATAAGATTAAAATTCAGCTGCAGATTTTCTTAAGAAACAGGTATGAGCAGCCCTTTCAAGGTGCCCAGCACCTTGCATGGGCTCCTGAGCATGTCCATTATCTTATTATTATTGTATTCTCGTTGTTTCTGCAGTGTTCAAGGGATATAGCTGGAAAGAAGAAGGAGAAAAGAACATACAGGGAGGGAACACAGCAATCACAGTGGGTCTGATTGTTTGCCAGACTTCTCTTGGGTGCTTTGCAGAACAACAACCCATCATGATAAATCATCACAGGTTGTTGTAACACATGAACCTGCCCAAGTTGTGTCCTGGCAGGTTCTACTCTACCTTTCCATTCTTTCCTTGAAAGAGGAGTCTACAAGGGAGCCTTCTGGCTGTTGGGTGGCATAAAATTGCAATAGATTAGTACATAAGAATAAGTACAACATATAGGGAAGGTGTCTAACTTCTGAAGATACCTCATATAGAAAAGCTAAATATGACATATTACAAGAAGCTAAATGCAACAAAAAGAATCGTATATATTATTTTTGTTGGAGAATTGAAAAACATCTTCCAGTGTGTACAGATAACCCCTAACAAGCTCAGTGTGATAGTACTAGATGTACTTTTGACAATTCCATATGTGTTAAGGATAACTTTGGAGCTTAGCACTAGAGTGGCTTTAGCATGAATGGATGCCTTCTGTACTGCATTGAATGGACTAAAAAAAGACCAAGGCTAGATACATGGCTTAAGTAATTATAGATGCAGGTGGCAGATATCAAAGGTCCCATCCCTAATTCATAATGGCACAATCTCAGGCCCAGGAGTGAAGAAAGCTGGAGATCCCGCTACCATGACGCAATGTTAGAAGTGGGGGGTGAAAAGAACAAGATCAATAGCTGTAGGTCAAGCTTGAGCCTATTACAGAGGATTATTATCATTAGGGAGATTACACATACTGGAACAGTTCATTGAGTCCAGTATGCTAGCTTTGATTGGAGTACTTTAAAGATAGTGATAAGTGTCCCTATCAGCCCTGCTCAAAATAGAATAGTCAGGATGTGGCGTGTCTTTTTATTAGTGGCTAATAGAAAAGAAACAAGGGCACACTATGTACCCAAGGTACTAATGACTGAAATGAGTCCTTTTTCCAAACCAGCCAACCCAAGTTCTTCCTTTCCTTTCCTGTTGGAGCTCTGATTGTATGTAGGCTGTAGGCATGCAGGGTGCCTTGCAAACAGATGGGAAGTGTTGCTAATTAAGTCTTTTCTCATTGCATCACATGGAACAAGTGCATGATTGTACAGGAACGTGGATGTATGAAAGAGTCCATTTAACAAACTTTAATAGAATAAACTCAAAGCTTGCTTATCCAGATGCTTTAGAGTACAGCTTGGAGTTTAGTGACACAGACTCAATCATCATCTTTGCCAGCAATTAATTTTATGTATTTAGGCAAGCTGCTATTGTGAGGGGAGGCAGAGATAAAGTGATGGGACAAAGGCATATGGCCTAACTAGGGTCACATTTATTTATCAAAGATCTGCAAGGGAAACCAGTCTGAGCACTAACCTTAATTTTAAGCAGCTTTCCTGTTTTATTTTTTGGGTTTTATTTTTTGGGTGCGTCCATCCAGGTCTGGGGAATGACATCAGTGTTACCAAGGTGAAGGGAGACTGTCCCATGTTAACCCCACCCAGTGTCTCAAAGTTCCAAGTTAGCTTCAGAGATGCACCATACCAAAACCCTGGACCTAACAGCCTGCAGAAACAAGCCTCCAATCATGTCTGTCACTACAAAGGTACCTCCAGACACTCATGAATCTTAAACCCTGCCTGAATCTCCCCATGTCTTCCTACTAAATCAGTTCCAAACGTGACCAAATCAGCTTAGAACACAGCAAACTCCCTAAAGCAGCCAAACAATTCCAACAGAGCGTCCATTAGGCAAAAAAGATTTGCCACTGGGACCCAGTTCACTGGCAGGCAGAACTTCCTACTCATTCCCTGAACAGGCAATCAGTGAAGCCCATATTGCAGAAAGAAAGGAAGGGAATCAGAAGACCAAAGAGGCTTCCTCTGGGTCTTCCCAGAGGTCCTTGATGTCTTACCAAGGCTGCTATACATAGTATGTCCAGGCCACATGAGAAGATGCCTAGTCTGCTCTATTTATTCTATTTATTTTTTATTTGTTTACTTGATTTAAAACATTTTTACCCCATCCCTAAAACATCTCAGGACAGCTTACAATAATCAAAACAGTAATAATCATAATGATAAAACAATAAATAAAATAACAATAATTCAACAAAAAAGAAAAGAAAATGAGACTAATATTAAAACACACAGATTCTACACACACCCCCCAAGCATCCTTGCTCCTGCACCAAGGGAAGCCTGAAATGGGAGAACATCTTAATTACTTCATCTTTTTATCTATGAAATGGGAGTAGGTCTCAGACTAAATATTACAGAGTCCTGTGATTCCTGTATCTGTTTGTTTGTTTGTTTGTTTGTTTGTTTGTTTGTTTGAACCCAGACCTGCAGTAAATGGGATATGTTTGAGTGGGAAGGGTGAGTGGAAAGAGACGACAGAAATGCACTATTTCTTGGTTTTCTTTAACTTAAAATAACCCTCCATAAAACTGATTTTTAATTCATATGTAGGGTTCATTGTGGGGTTACCATATCTTTTCTCCAGCTGAAATACAGGTTGGTGATGGAATTTTTGAGCAGCAGAATGTCAAGGGTTAAGCAGCATCTCTTCCATGGATTTCTTCCCCTCACTCAGAAGCTGCTCCATGCTGTGGTGCAAAAAGTGTAAAACTATGCTTAAGGTTACTTTGACTCCAAGACTGAGCGCCCTTCTCCCACTGCTGCCCAGGCCCCTGGCCCCTGCAAAATGGGGCTCTGTTTTTACAAAATGGACTGCACAGCATCCTGAAAAATTCAACGTGTAGCTACAGTATCAAGCACATAACTACTATGTTCAGTTTCAAGCAAATGTCAAAAGGTAACCCTTGAACCACTTAATATGAGCACTTAAAACACTTTGCACAAGCATGCTTTTAATGCTTGATAATATCAGTATGATTTGCCAGTTTTAAAAATGCATTGGAGCAGTTAGATGGAAATACCTTTCACCTTTTACATGTTAATCTTTGCTCATGATGGCTTCCTGGAAAATGAAGCCATGATTGCTTTGTTGATAATAATGTATGCAGAAACTTGGTCAAAAATGAATGTGATAGATTTCAGCCTGGCTTTTTGTCCCCTTTCAGAATGTACCTCAGGTAACTAAATAAAAGCTTCCAGAATCTATTGTTGGTCTATTGTAGCAAAAGCAACAATCTAATACCATAAGGAATTTGCTAGACTTTAAAGTGGCATAAAGCTCTTTGGTTTCTAATAAAAGCTGAAATTATGCCAACAGTAGTCATTGGCATGGCACATGTCTTGGGGCACCATGGACCTAGGTCCAATTCCTAACTTAACATTTGGGATGCTGGACTCAGGGAAACATGAATTTTGCAGACCCTTGCAAAGCACAAAAACAGAGAAGGCTCATGTAGGTATGTGGATAAAGAATTTAGGCATAGCCCTTTGGCTACAGAAGATGCATTTAATCCTCATCTTCTGCATCCCACAGTCTGTAGAACAGAATCAGTGTACTACATTCTTTTCTGCAATTTATACAAGACTTGATGTAACAGAGATGGGAATGTTTATCTGATTGCATAACTCTTGGGCCATTCAGTCAGATTAGATGCTTAACAGACTGATATTACACAATGGAAAATGTGAAGGTCAGATTAGGCATGTGATGGTGGACTAATTTAAATAAGTCCTTGGATATTTCAGTGGTTCAGTGGCATTCCTCACTGGTTAAGCAGTGGTTGTATTTGTAAAGAGAACCAGTGAAAAAAATCAATGCAATATTATTAATATGTCAGCTCAATAAGGAAACTAAAGCTTGCAGTGCTGAGGAAACTTAAGAAGAAGATGAGTCTCTTAGAATTTAAGGAAGCTGCAAAGTCTTGAACATACTTTCAAATGCCCTGTAATGACACCATCCTGTTTCCCTTTGACCCCTATCTGTTGTGATTTAATAAGATGTGATTCTTATTTATTCTGTCTCTCTGAGTGTACTGAGGTGAGTGTGGGCTGTATGAGTTATTTTGCATCACTACAGGATACAGATTCCATGATTTGTTTCTAATACAAAGGGTACTGTTTATGCCCCTATCGGTCTCTGCCAGGTCCTCACCTGACAGCAGAACCTACTGGGGTATGGAAGCCTGAATGGATGCTGCTACCCTAGGTGTTTGCAGTTAGAAATTAGCTTTACTATGGATATGCAGACAAAGATGGCAAATCTCTGCAAATAGGTCAAACCATGGGGTGGTACATTTCATTGCATATTGAAAAAATGAGGTATTGTTGATGAAACCAGCAGCGTATAATTACAGTGTGCAGATTTCTACTATGCTTTCCAGGTACTCTGAAAAGGAAAAACTTAAGTGGCCCTGAACAGAAAGATCTTGGAGTCTCTGGGTTCTGAAGTCCACAACATTATGAATGCACATAATAAAAAAGGCTAGGACTCAATAGATCTCCATTGGATTACAAGTGCTTCTCTAAAAAGGTAGCTCTGTATTTGGCCAAAAACCTTTTAAGACATGCTTGAATATATGAGGTCTTAAAAGGCAAATTGGGATGGGATCCTGCATTTGGTTCCTCTGCCTACATGTCCAAGTACACTGGCCTTGGTGAATCAGAAGGTCTGCAAGGGAGAGTATTTGCATTTGTGTGGATGTAATCAGAACTCACAGAGAGATCATGGACCTTGCCTTTATCAGGGCTCTCCATCACCCTGTGTGTTCTAGATATGTTTAAATGAATGCCAAGAGAATCCACTTTCAAACATTGGCAGTTCAATGGCAAACTCTGACTTGGGGGGCAGGGTCAGCACACCCAAAGGTATAGGGGTGGATCCAGTATGCAGAATACCATCCGAGTGCAGACATTAATTCTACATATGTTCAGGCAATCACCAGAACAGGGCTCTCATTATATGATAATATATTGATTCCATCATGGACAGAAGGGCTGTTATAATCGTTGTGCCAAAGCTTGGCAGAGCATGCACATTTGTTGACTCATATAGACTGCTCTCAGTCTTTAATCAATATGTTAAAATAATTAGTGTCTCAACCAGGAAGCTCAGTTTCATTATAACTACATATCTGTGACTGCATTAGGAATATACAGGAAACCCACCTGGATTACTTTTTCTAGTTATTTACAAAGCATTTGATTGCATGAAATGGGATAATCTAAAATAGTTTTTAACTAGAATGTGGGAAATCTGTGCTCAGTGCTGGTATTCCGCAGTTTAGAAATGTAGTCAAAGGTGGCTTTAGCAGAAGACACTTTCAATCACACAAGTCAGAATGCTTGGTTTTTGCCAGTGCCCGCCTGCCTATTACATCCCTTAGTGCCATATCCCATTCTGTTTAAGAAAAGATCTCTGACTCTGGCAGCAACTGATGTATATAAAAACCATGCTAAATCAAACCAAAGACCCATTTAGTTTAGCATTCTGTTCACACAGCAGAATCAATCTGAATACAACAGCAGACTCAGTCTGCATACCTAGTTATGCCTATAACCTCATGCTTATGGCACATACAGCAGGACTGCTTACTCCTCTATGAATCAAGCTGTAATTTAAGATATTCAGATCTTTACAGTCTTTTGACCCAAACAAATTGGGAAAATATTTTCATGTAAAGATGAAAATGACAAAAAAGTGCTAAAGAGCATTCAACTAATATAATAAAGTGTCAGATTCTAATAATTATGAACAAGTCATAAGTACATGGACATGTCCCAAATACATGTTTTATTACAATCATAATTCACTTACATAAGTATTTTACAAGGCTAATGGGCAACCCAACAAGAAATCAAACAATTGAAATATGCCCATATAATGTTGCGATAAGAACACACAGATCTAAATTACTCAATCTCTGACCATATAATCCGAAGACCACTAAACAGCACATAGCACCCACAGGATTTTTCATCTTCTCAACTTCAAGGCCAGAAAATCAACATAACTGTGGATCCTTGCTTGGATTTTCCCCACTGGTTGGATCTCCCCCACCCACTACCACACACAGACAGCTGATGTGGAAAGCACTACACTGGGGGAGGGCTTTTAGGAATGTTCCCAGGAGGTCGGAAGGAGAAAGGCTAGCACCAACACAGGACTGACTATCCTAGTGACATCTCAGCCTCCTTCATCCCCACTCTGATGCACCAGGCTTGGATGTTGAAATTGGTCGAGTGCTTTATGGAGTGAGAGAAATGGAAAGTAGCCTTGGTCTCCACGTTGCTCCCATCTTCCACAGGATACCCATGGTCTTCCAGGTTTGGAGGATTACACACATCCCAAGAAGAGTGTACCCTACATATATGTTTTTAAGGAAATAACACACTAGACTGGAAGCAAAACCAGGTTCTAAGTTCCTAAATTAATAAGTGTTAAAAGATTTTCATTTATCAGTGAAAGCAAAGCATGTGTATTTGGTCAAATTCTGTTTCTTTCAAAGTTCAAATTCTGAACTTTGTCAGATACTATCATAGAATAAAGAAATTTATTTCTTCATATATTGCACAAAATTTAAAATATATTTTCATACTCAAATTTGTATTTATTTATTCATAAATGCATTACTATGTGAACAATAAAATATATCCTCAAATAGGATGCATAACCAAATAACAAGAATCTCAAAAATTCATTTGCCTTTCTCAAAACATAAATGATATATTATATGACAACTTATATGCCAAGAAATATACGGATGATCTCTATCTGTGAACAGTCAAAAAAAACCCACCACTATTCTTTCAACACTTTCACAAAAAGGAACACCAACTGCCTAAAAGCCAAAGTCTTCCTAAAATACCTTCCCATTTCTTAGTTCTCTCCCGTAACTATCACTCTAAAGACCAAACACAAGGCAAGATTCACAGAATTGCTATTGATCATGCTGAGACAGAGACCCATTTAAGTTTGAAATAAATAGCCCTGCCTTGAAGCCTATACATAGCCAACTGACTTTATATATAAAGCAGTAGCAAAGATAACCACCTGACAGTAGATAACTGGCTAACATCAGTTGTTTTCCATGCTAATGCAATGAAAAATACACATTTTTAAGGAATTCAGAACTAGGTTCTACTTGCTATGGCCATGTGGTATTTCCTTAAAATTTACACTTAGTATTGCGGAAATTTAAGATTTTGTGTATCGTTATTCTAAACTCCTATGTTCACATTTCAGTTGTTAGGATCTTTCTTGGGGTTAACTGTCAATTAGCATTGTATAATTGGATTTATTTCATGTAAATTCTATATGATTCTTAAGATGCATACACAGTTATATGCAAAATCATACACAACATGGCTCGTGTAAAGATTAAACTCTAGTAGTTTAATTGTACCAGTTGTGTGCTTCTTAGCATGTTTTGGATAGCTTGTTCTATGGTTTTCCACAAAAGAAGGTAAATTGGCGGGAAAACAGGAAAGGACCTTTCCGACGGCAGTGTTCCAATTATGGAACTCCCACCCTAAGTAGATCAGACTGGCTCCAGCTTTGCCTTTCTTGTGTGGGCTATAACATCTGAGTTTTCTTTAGTCTTGCTTTTGATTGGGATTTCATACTTTTATTTGCCCATCTGGATGTTCTACCCTTAATCCAATACCAATTTCAAGCTTAGCATTGCTGTCATTTGGAGACAAAACTGCCTTGGGCAAGGAAAACACAGCATACAAAAGCCCTTTGCTTATCTGAATGTTCCCCCCACCAGCACCACCAGTACCTTATTGGATTAATGGAACCTGTGCTAGAACTATCAGTCAGAGTGCAGATTCATTTGCTTTTGAAGCTGCTGCCAGAATTCTTTATGTGCTGATATCAAAAAAGGTGTTGCATGTGTACCTATGTGCAGGTATGAGATCCATCAGCACAAGATAAAAGGTTACTAGGACATTTTTCAATTTGTTCAGGAATGGGCCCCTCTATAGTGCTGAAGCCTTTTGGGGACTGATCAAATTAGGGCTCATTCTGAAGCTTTGGACAAGTCTCGGATCAGATTAGATCTGATCTGAGATGTCCCCAAAGCTTCAGACTGAATCCTAATTCAATCAGCACTTCTTTAGAAGCTCAAGATGTATCATTTTTTAAAAGTTAGCCTACTTTTATTAATGCAATGTTATAACATTTGTTCAAAGCTAGCTAAAACCTTGATGGTGGTGTGCACTGCAGCATAAGGAGCATCTATGTGCATTTATATTCAGGATAGAGAAATAAAGATCACTTATAGATAGAAGATAGGAAGACAGAAAGATAGAAACAATTCATAATAGCTTTTTCCAAGTTGTTTGTTTACTGTATCAGGTTGCATTGTAAACTGACATAAAAATATTACTTCATGGTGTCTTGCTTTGTACTTCATTGCAAAATATTGGGAAAAGTTTATTCAGTTAAGTATTGTTAGAGACATACTGACCTGTTGAGAGGTCAGTAATAAAAAGCTGACCCATCTTTAGATATAAAGAAACTCAGAAGTACAACATCAAAATATTCAGGATAGATCTTCAAACATAAGAGCTTGCTATATTGTACAAACACGGCCACAGAGGTCTGTGTCACAGGTCTTAACTCTGTTCCAGTTATTATATATACAGCCTTTAAGGAAAAGGAGTATGTGCAGAGCCACTTCTGCAACTTTAATTCTGGTACTGACTCCTGTGTTTGTATTATATACACAAAACAGTCACACTATTTGATTTTGGGCTTTGGACAAACCCTAAAAACTATGCCTTTAGGGATGCAATCCCATATACGTTCAGACAAAAAATAATTTGGGAGTTGCAGGACATTTTTTTCTGACAAAACATGCACGGGATTGCACCCTAAGCGAATAGCACTTGCACTTCCATGGATTATAGCAGTGTGGGGAGATAGACAGAGTATCCTGATGTCAGAAATTATGTAGATGCTGGTCTACATATTCAGTAAAATGTCGCTCTGAAATGTATTTACCAATACTGAATCTCACACACAGAATTGCTGACTCCCTGAGTCCATGTGTGGTTCTTAGGAGAATTAGTTCAAAGTGGGGTAACCCCCCACTAATCCAGGGAGTCCATGGATAGTTATAGGGGTTGACAGAGCCCATAAATATCAATAACATCTAGGTTGGCATAGCTGTGATAAACACAAAAGTCAATTCATATTCTCTTTTGTAAAGTATAACTCTTGGCTGTTTATATCACTTTTGACTTTTTTGTATTGACTTGCTGCTACATTATTTATCTTGCTTCTGGCATCTTATTTAACCATTGATTAGCTAATGTACCTTGTGTTTGAAGTCAGACAGGTGAAGTCTGAAATGTAGCCAGCAGTGGTGGCTTTGAAATAAAGACACTCACCAGCAAGCAGCCCCTGAAAGACATTAAATATTTTACAACACAGTTGTTACTCAGCAGCCATTGGTCTCCTCCAACATGGCAAAGTGGTGGATAGGAGAACCCTATGGACTTACAGTCCCATTTGGATATCCAAGTTACTCTAGACTGGCAGATGCTATGGTATAAACATCACTTTTGTACAGTATATTGTCACTTGTTCCATACTGTACATATTTTCCATGTCTCTTTCTATTCTGCAGTTAATAAGAATAGCCTGAAGACCTCCACAGTTTATTCAAAACCCACAATATTTATGATCTTCAGTTCAGACTTTGTGGTTTTGCAATAGGCAAATACCACTGCCAATATATGACTTGCTGGTTGAAAATTTACATGAATGTTATAACAAGGCTCTTGTCCTCAATTTAGTTTGAAATCTAGAAGTATAGAAAGCAGAACTTATGTACTGCAAAAAAGCAAGGTAGTGTAGTTGCTAGATCACTGGATTTGTAGGGAGATTGAATTCAAATACCCACTTAAGCTAGGCTGTGAGACAGTGATTGGCATAAGGCTACCAAGTGTGTTTTATGCCTATGTCACAAGGTTATAATGAGGATAAAATGACAGTGGGAATGACAGCCATGTCTGCGATTTTGAGGTCCTTTGACAGTCAATGACAAATCTTAATCATTACCATCCCATTGTAAGTCAAAGTATTGCACCTTTGTATAGCACTTGCCTTAGAGATATGTAAAGCCCAAAACAGGGTAAAAATGGCAATCGCAAAGAAGGTCTGTAGCTTACTGATAAAGCATATATTGAGCCAGTGTGGTATAATGAGCATGAGACTAGGACTCAGGTGATCTGGTTTCTAGTCCCTACTCAGTCATTGATCTCATTGGTGCCTTTGGGCTAGTCACAGGCTCACAGCCCAACCTACCTCACAGGGTTGTTGTTTTGAGGGTAAGATTGAGAAGAAGAAGAGAATGATGTAAACTGCCTTCAGTTCTTTGGAAGGGAGGCAGGCAGGCAGGCAGGCAGGCAGGCAGGCGGGCAATAAATAAATAAATAAATAAATAAATAAATAAATAAATAAATGTTATTCGTAAAGGCCTTAGGTGTTCCTGGAATCTGTATGTATGCTGACATGAATTCTAAGGAAGAATTTTGTGACTCCAATCAAATTGAAAATAAATTACCAGCATCTCTAGTTGAATGAGTCCCCATTGCAGAACTTAGACTTCTGCCTTAAATCTTGGAAAGTGGCAGCCAGCCAGAGTATGCCATATTGGACTAGATGATCCAGTGGTCTGATTCAACAGCATACGGCAGCTTCCTAGGATCACATGCTAGCATGTCATCTATTCTGTCAACTGTTGCAGAGGCACCTGCCATCTCTCCTGTCCTGCCAAGTGATGAGCAGAATTTTGTCACTTCCCTCCTTCCTGGGTCTCTGACTGGATGTAAATGTGCATTGAGAGGATGGATACAAATGAACCCATGCTATCAGTTTATCCTGGCCCAGAGAGCTTATGACAACAGAAGTAACAACGGAGGATGATGCGAGAAAGGAAAGAAGCAACAAAGGGAGGGAGGGGGGGAAAGAGGGATGTGTTGAGTGGCAGGGCCAGAAGGGGGATTCCATCTGTGTTTACTTCAATGGGATAGAACTCTTTACATGCCTGAGGCTGTAATAAAACACGGTGACTAATCATTCACAGAATTCTTGCATGTTCAAGTGAATGTGAGTACCTGCCTCAGAACTTCCTGCTCAGTACAGCGTGATTTGAGAATGAGAGGGCAGGAACTGATACAAAAAGATGGTCAGCCCCATCTGCTATCCACTTCCTTTCCTCAGTTGCTAGTTTCAGGTCTGAGAAATCTACCTGCAGGGTGTAAAAGCAAGAGTCTCTCTCCTTCTCTCTCTCTCTCACTCCATCTCCCTCTGTTGCCCTTCAGCATCATGATGCTTCTGAACACAAAGATTCTTCCAGAAATCATAACTGACAGACATTAATAGCCTTATCCACCATGGAATTGCCTAATCCCCATTTAAAATCACCCAAATCACCCTTGGCATTGAATTCCAGTTTTCAGTTGGTGCACACACACAATAAGACGGGGTGGTTAATAAACCATGCCTCTGGATTCAGACAGCAGGACAAGCCAGTGTGGTTTATCATGTTGAGCCAGCCCAGTCAGTAGAGTGTCTGCATAAAGAAGGAATGGTTTCTCTGGTCTGTCTTGACTCGTCTATCAACAGCTGGATTTGTTTTAGCTGGGGCAGCATATTTCCTGCCTGTCCATTTGATCACATTGTCATTTCAGTTGCTCGAAGTAAAAGGAGGAGTGTGGGTGTGTAGGCAAAGTGGATCTTGATTGCCCAAATAAAGAACTTGGCAGTGCTGTGCATCTGAGAGGTTACACGGCTGATTCAAACTGAGAGAACTGCTGTGTGTGTGTTCATGTTGCATTGTAATGTGGATGCACAGCACCCTCTACTTTCTTTTGATCAAATAACACACCAAGGCTTTGGCTGGGAGGAGGGTGGAGAAACCCGCTGGATGCTGTTTCTCTGCAGATTTTTTTCCCCCACTGAAACCAGAAGAAAGAATTTGTCTATAGGGTTCATTAACAGTTGGCCTCTGCTGGCAGTAACCCATGTTATATAGGCCACCATTGTGACATCCTCAAAAGAACTCCCTGGAGGAGGCAAAGTCTAGAAGGGGAATATCTACTCTGAAGTTTCCCACCTTCCCTGAACTATATCTGCAGAGCCACCCCAGGAGGGGAGAATGGAGCTTTGAAAAATAACACCTTTGTTATTCCAAGTGTTAAGATGAAGCAGAGTTTTCAGATGGCCCCAAGGTTTTTTGCACCCTTCACCAAACACAGATGGAAACCGGACTCTTTGAACTGCTTTGAAAATCTGTTACCATGCATTGCTGTGGGGCCTATGAAGCAACCATTGCGAACTTCTGTCTGCCTGCAATTTTTATGGCTATGTGATGACAAGGGATTAAATAGCTCATTTTAGGCACAGACAGCTCTAAATGCAAAAAGAAAAACAATATAAATAGCCGTACATTTACTTGGGAATAAGTCCCACTAATGTGGTTGGATTTACTGCCAAGTAAACATATATATGATGGTACGTCAAGAGGCCTAGTAATTCCTAGCTCAAGGCCATTTTGTTCAAGATAACAAAACAATGTCTTAATTAATTCAATTAATGTCTAATAATAATGATATGTACGGACTCTGTACTCTGTCATACAAAAGAATGTGAATTTAGCTTGTCCCAGAACTGAAGTGCTCATCTGTTTCCTGAAATCTGCCAAACAGTTTGTGAGTAGATGCAAGAGAAAAGTATCTCCATAAAGGATTGCCCTGCCATTACACAATCTTTTCCTTTCTTTTAGGGCACCAGTTAGGTACAAATTTAAATTGGGTGTATGAACATTTTTAGCATGTTCTCATGAATCCTGTGCGATAACTTCAAGGATGGAAATCTATCAGCCCTGATTGAGCATCAGCCATGGAATTTCACATCCCCACACATGGAATGGAAAGTAACTTTCCAATTGTGGAGCATGGCTGTCCTGTGAAATGCAAAATGTCTTTCACATTAGAGAAGCAAGTATTGCAGCATGCAGTTGTCTGTGGCAGCACAAATGAGCAAAAAGGTCATGTAATGGCAGCAAAGTCATGCAGGGAGATATTCAGAAACTTTTTGGAGGATTCCCTTAACCAGATGAGCTGTATAGCAGTTATTTGATTGTTCTTTGTCACAGGGTATCCTATTTTGCAATGATAGAAGAATACCTTCTGATCAACACAAATATGTGTTTTTTTAGATGTTTCCTGTCGTATTTCACAGTAGCCTTCCCTAATCTGGTGCCATAGGGATATTTACACTACAACTTGTAGCATTTCTGATCATTGGAAACATTGCCTGTATCTGATGGAAGCAGAAGTTCAAAACATCTGGAGGGCACCTGAAAAAATGAGTGACTCAAATTTAGTTATCATTAATCGTTATTTCATCTTCAGTGTCCAATAAAAGACATTCAGCTGAAAAACAGTGATGTGCCTGATACTAGCTAGCAAGCTTTATGGAGCTACTGGAAGCAGTATCTATTCATCGCAAATTCTAGGAGTTCCAGGTTTATGTCACCCTATGGATATGTAAAGGATGTTGAAATGAGGTTCACCAAGATTAGAAGAAGAAGAAATGGGACAAAAGAGTATTTTTCATTCAAATTGGGAGGAGGGTTGATTTTCTAAAGGCCAAAGCCATATAACAATCGAGCATGCTGGAGGCTATGGAAGTCCCTTCCTTCATGTTCTTTCTAAGGAGGGAGGAGGTATTTAGGTGAAGAAAGGAAGAGGTAGCAAAAACTCTGCCATGGGGCCTAGGGACCACAGTAGGTCACAGGCAAAAAGAGAATGCATAGGTATTTTTCAAGGAGACCTTGGCTGAGGCACCAAAATGAACATACAGCTACCAGGAGCCAACTAATTTTGAGCAGTTTTGGAAATTTCCATTCAGCACGACATCTCTCCTTGTAAACTGGGAATCTTGCAGCAATTAAGTCCAAAGGGCAGTAACCAGGGACATGCTGATTTGAACTCAACAGCCAATTCTTTTAGTTTATACATAATTTTATGAATAGTGAGTAATTTAGAGCTTCTTTGGGTTAGCCTTGTTATTTGTCTATGAATATATTTTATTATGTTCGGGCATATCCTGTATTTCTTTCATCATGAAACAAACATCATGGGGATCGCAGTCTGTCTCCTGTTCAGGTATTGGCCAGGTCTAGACCTTCTTAGCTTCAACCAGGGGGCTGCATCAGGCACTTTCAGATTATGTCCTGGTAAATGATTTAGATATCGCTATTAAAGTGAGTTCCAGCCTAGTGACATTCAATACAGAATCAGATATAAAAAGACAAGCATTTGACTTTCCTAATACTGTGCAAGGGAAACATAGGTATCCTATAGGTGTCAGGGACTGGTCGTTATTCTCATATAACTCCAGTGCTCTATCAGCTCCACTGGCTTCCCATCGAAGTCTGGGCTCAATTCAAGGTGCTGGTTATTATCTATAAAGCCCTAAATGGCTTGGGACCAGGATACCTAAAGGAATGCCTTTTTCCCTACATGCCCTCATACTCCCTAAGATTGGCAACACAGGCCCTCCTCCCGGAACCCTCTTTGAAAGAGGTCAGGAGACAGAATACTCGGAGGAGGGCCTTCGCTGCAGTGGTGCCCCGAATATGGAATGTGCTCCCGAGAGAGGTCTGCTTGGCACCATCATTATATGTTTTTCGGCACCAGGTCAAGACCTTTTTATTTAGCCAATATTTTAACATAGAGTAATTTTAATTGTGTAAGACTTATTTAATTTATTTTAAATAATGCTCAGTGTGGAATAGTTAACTTATTTTATTTTATTGAAGATTGAAATAATGTTGTAAGCCATCCAGAAACGACAGTAATGGACAGCCTACAATTTTTTTAAATAAATAAATTAATTAAATATAGCACTTTGTTAATCTTGCAACACTAACCTGAGAAATGCAGAACCTCAGGTTTGGGACCAAATCTGGCCTGCCTGAGGTCCTTATCCAGACCTGCAAGAGTCCCCTCAAGACCAGGTTGCAGCAACATGCTGAACAAAGCATGTAACCTAAGCTGTCCTAGCTGTGCTAAGGGACTCAAAAAGACTGCAAAGAAATGCAATAGGAGTGTTCCCATTGGGTTCCTTGGTCAGTCATCACGGGGGGATGAAGAACACTTGAGGGCTGGAAAGGCTGGACCTGATGTACTCCGGATGGTGGCAGCTGATATGTGTTGGTACTGCTGCACCAACTAATATCTCTGCGCTGGGTACCCATTTGCATCAGCTTGCCACAACATTCCATACAGCATGTAAAACAGCCTAAACCCAGCCACCAGGTTCTCGATCTGACTTGGTTAGTGTAGGTTCTGATTTCATTACCTTTCATTTCTACTTGTCCCTGGGCCCATCTCTGCAATTCCTGCTTCTCACTGTTCGATTAAACAAAACATTTGAATTGGCTTATACTACTTCAGAAGTATTTCAGAAAGTGAATAAATAAGTAAAAAGTATTAAGACACAAAATAATGTTGCTGCTATCAATACAAACACATAAAATAACATGAAGAAGGGGAGTGCTATTGCTCATTGGTGGAGCTCCATTGCTTTGCATGGAGAAGGTCACAGGTTCGAACTCAAACTTCTCCAAGTTGGGCTGGAAAAAGGAAGAGCCTGAAGGTCTGGCAAGCCACGGCCTGCCAGTGCTGACACTTCAGGGTTAGATGGAGAAGGAGTCTGACTCAAGATAAAGCGGCATCCCATGAAGCAGCCATAATAGCCATACAAACTGTGGTAATAGAAAAAAATTATTACCAAAAGAATCTCCAAGACGAAAACCTAGCATTTAAAACCAATTAAACTAGGAATTGTGCAGAGAGTGCTGCAAGAGCATTCCAAAGCAGGAGGGACAGAAAAAGGCCCTTTGCTTGGTCAGATTTACCAAGTGTCTGACAGCAGAAGGATGTGGAAAAGAGCTTTCTTAAGTAATGGGAAGCTTGTGTGAGAGGAGGAATTTACTTGATTTATTTATTTATAAAATTTGTATGCCGTCCAATTACTTGCGTCTCTGGATGGGTTACAACATAAGTAAATTGACAACCCACTTTGGCTACAAGTTAATAAAATACAACAATAAAATACAATATTAAAACATATTAAAATATTGATTAAATAAAAAGTTTTTCACCAGACACCGAAAGACATATAATGACGGCACCAGGCGGACCTCTCTGGGGAGCACATTCCATAGTCGGGTACCACCGCAGAGAAGGCCCTCCTCCGGGTACTCTGTCTCCTAACATCTTTCAAAGAGGGTTTCCGGAGGTCGGAATGCTGCTGATCTCAGGGGATGGGAGGGCAAATAGGAAAAAAGGTATTCCTTTAGGTATCCTGGTCTCAAGCCATTTAGGGCTTTCTAGGTAATAACCAGCACCTTGAATTGAGCCCAGACTACAATGGGAAGCCAATGGAGCTGATAGAGGACTGGAGTTATATGAGAATGTAATAGTTGAGAATAGAATGTATGAGAATATAGACACCCAGATCCTAGATATTACTGTGCATCAAGGTGGACTATTTATTTATTTCATTTTTATACCACCCAACAACTCAGGTTCTCCGGACAAGACAAAATCTTAATCCTATGACTGATCAAAATTTGGCAGCATAGTGCCAAAGTTTCCTTTTAAAATCAGATTCATTTTTTAATCTGTTTTGCCACTCTTGCTGGTGGTATAGCACTAGCAAAAGGAAGTATTTCAAAGCAAAATAGCCCCTTTTGCCCACCACTGCCACACTGCCTTCTTTTGACAGCAACTCAAGAATCTCTGTTTTCAAAAGGATGGCTTCTTTCCTTTTTTCAAAATGTGTTTCTTAGAAAAAACACATTTGGGAATGAATGGATGAAGCATATCCATGCATTAACCAGTGGGAGAGTTATATTTTTAAAACTGCATGTTTAAGGAAAGAAAGATACATCCAAATTCAGACTTTCACATTTGAACAACAAATGCTTGCATCCAAGGTGAAGCTCAGAGGACCTTGATGAGCTTGAGTCTTGCTGATTCCCCCATCATAACCCCCTACCTGCTTTGGAACAAGTTGCAAGAAACAATTTCTGTAATTTGAATGTGGGCAGAAAAGAAAGAAAAATGATCTTCGTTTGTGTTGGAAAAGTTTGCTGAGAAGCTTCTGGCTAGAAGAAATAGATTGCCAGGATATTTGGATGATGTATTCATGATGCTTGAGTTCTGCTACTGCCCACCTGCTCAACTATTTGCTTCTCAACTCCCCAACATGCAGATTTGTAAATGAAACTGCTTATTACAAAAGAACGTATGAACACAAGTGGTGCGGTATCATTTCAAGGCCCCATCTAGTCCAGCATTCTGTTCACACAGGGGCCAGAGGCACAAGCAGGACATTGATATAACAGCACTTCACCAATACTTCCCAGCAACTGTGGTACTGATGCATATTGCCTCTAATGCTAGTGGCAGCATATAGCCAACAGGACTAATAATCATCGATAGCCTCCTTCTCCATGAATGCTTCCAATTCCTTTTCAAAATCATCCAAATTGGTGCCTATCACTACATCCTGTGACAGTGAAACTCATAGTTTAACTGTGCATTGTGTGAAGATGAACTTCTTTTCATCTGTTAAGAGACTCCCACTGATCAACTTCATGGAATTACCCCATTAGGTTCAAGTATTGTGAGAGTGGGACAAAAAGGCCTCCTTGTGCAGTTTCTCCACACATGTACACCTCTGTCATCTCTCTCATTATTTGACTTTGTTATAAGTTAAACAATCCCAGATGTTTTAATCTTTTCTTACTGGGGAATTACTCCACCTGCTTCATTTTGGCTGCCCTTTCCGGCATTTTCTCCAACTATGTAATATCCTTTGTTTAGGTGTGGAGAGGGAACTGTATGCAGTATTCCAAGTGCAGTTGCTACATAGATTTTATAAGGGCAGTATGAGGTTGGCAATTTTATTTTCAATTCCTTTCATAGTCATGCCTGTCATTGAGTTTGTCTTTTTCACAGCAGCCACACACTGGTTCGACATCTTCAATGAGCTATCCACCACAACCCCTAGGTCTCTTGAAGACACTGTACATCTCTAATAGTCTTTCTGCAAAAGGATGCTTTTCCAGTAAATGCTATGCTGGAATTGTGTAGCCTAATCACACACACAATAGTTAGCACTTCAGATACATTATGTATTGATCTGATTGTCTACAAGAGTGTGGTTATGACCACATCAAACTGTTTTCAATGCTCAACCCACACAGAAGATACTGGCAATGTGTATAGAGCATCTTTCAAACCATAGTCACCTTTTCATGAGTCGGAGATCATCTTTTTCATTATACTACTCTCTACACCTGAGGTTAAATCACTACTGCAACTTGATTACTAGCCATATAGACTGTTGTCAATCCATACATAGACAGTTTGAATCTCATGCATCTTGTATATCTTTCTATGAATCCTATTGCAATTCTTAAAAATCTAACAGGAATAGGTTGCTAATAGCATCTGTATGGAATGTTGCCTTTGATGGTGTCAAACCACCAGTTAGATTTGGAAGGTTTACAATGTCGATGCTGATTGCTGTCGCTGGTTGGCTGATGGGCCCGCAATCCTTTCAACAGCTCCTTCAAAATTATGGTTCCTTCAGATCTATTGGACTATAACTCCAGTAAGCCCCAGCCAATCGGCTGTTCTCTATGCAAATGGAAGCTGTGGTCCAGCAGATTTTGAAGGCTCCAGGTTGGAAAAGGCTGGTTCACAGGAGGAAAGCAGGAAAGACTGGTTTTATGGTTCATTAAATGTGTGTCCTTAATGGCCTGAGTATTTATTTTCTTAGCACAGTAATGTTATGCTTCAGGAGATGATATGGCCCTGTGTCTTCACTTCTACGGGTAAATACTCCATAATTTAAGCCTTTCTCTTAAACTAGTTACTCCTTCTGAGTTCTGAGTAACAAAGCTGTTCTGGTAAGTGGTAATGCATTTGGTCCATCAAACAATCGGCCTTAGGAAGTTACCCAGGTGCTTGGTTCATGTGATGTACTTGTCTGTTGTTAAAGAAGAAGGCAGGAAATTCAAGTACAATGTAACTGTCATTATGATAAATGCCATGGCAAAATGCTATTGAGCACCAGAGGACACTAGGTGTTATTATGGCCTATTGTTGCTATGAATAGAACCACCCAGACACCAATTAATGTCTTACTGCTATGATTATTGCAGGCTTATCTGCTCCACTGATCATACTTGCATCTTTTGAGTCCACATTTTGATTTTTAAAAGTTATAGACAAGAGATTACATTTAGCTCAAATGAAAATTAATGTGAAGCTTAGGAAACTAATTAAGTTTTTAACCCACAGAGAATAACATTTAAAAAGAAAATTAAATTGCTTAGTTTGGAGGAAAATCTTTTAGGAAGCATTTGTTGAATAAACATAAAATGTTTTTTTCCACCCTAATGGTTACTCATGTAGATAGTACTATGTTTAATTTTTTCCCTATAAGCCCATCATACATAATTTGCATAAGATCTCGCACAGGAAACACCCATTTCATAAGTACAGCTTTGGGGACGAAGCAAACAGCATAGGCCAGGTTAGTTATCTACAACAGAACTGAGATAACACAATGAGTAAGATGATGAATAAAGGACCCAGAAGGCCCTGGTTCAAATCCAGTCAGTACCATGAATTCATTAGGTGCTCTTGGGCGAGGCTGTCTGTTCCAGCCTCAGACTTCTCCCAACTCTACTCCCAATCTGCAATATAGGGGGGATAACAAAACTGACTTTCTTTTGGTAGTGTTAGGATTACAATTAGATAATGCATGTGAGGGGGTTTGAGCAATTTAATGTATATGATGACAAATGAAGGGTGACAAGTTCCAATTAATAATTAGCAAATTTCTCAGAAACACTGTTTTAAAGAGCAATATATCTGTAGAAAAACAAAACTGATGGTGTATCAGTTTATAATAATAACACAAGTTATTATTTTTTATTTTTTTAAAGAATATATGCACTGGATTTCTAATACATCTTTTCTACTTTACATTTATGGATGTCCAGAGCAAAACATTCTCTCTGTAGTACTGACAGTGCAGGATTCCCCCTTTTGATGCTGAAAAATACCAGGGTTTTTTTTAAAGCAATGCTCGTAAGCACATAATTATGTAGCCAATGCCCATATTTGGATATTTTTATATAAGTATTTGCTTAATTACTTATCAGAAATACAGTGTTTATAAGATTTCTACTGAAAGATGGGATGCTTCCAACTCCAGCGAAAACAAACAACTGACCAGGATTATCTTTCAAGGCTTCAAGAGACGCTACTGTCCACCAAGCCAAACTATGCAGCCATGTGGCTCACTTTACCTACTCAGACTGGCAGCACACTCTCCACAGAGTCAGTCAGGGGCATTTCCCATCACCTGCTACCAAATCTGTCCAGAGATGGCAGAGACTGAACTAGAGAATTCCTTCATGCAAATGGGTGCTCGTTCGCTCTCAGTCTCTTCATGCTGGTGTCCTTTCCCATCTCAACACCATTCAGGAACCCCTCCCTAGTTATATTTAAGTATAATTTGTAAGGAAACGATGAATTTGTAAGGAAAGGGTGGGAAGTACTAGTGTGTGCAAACTAGTTATAGGCCCTGTTGCTTTTCATTCTTTGGAAGACCAGACGTGACTGGATGCAAAGAGAACTGGATATACTTATAACTTGACAGAGATAAGCAACTCGTTGTCCTCTGGGTGTTTTGGAGACCAGCTTACATAATCCTGGGCTATTGGCTATATTAGAGTTCTAGGAATTTATAGGAGTTCTAGTTTAAAACAGCTGGAGGTACCAAATAGCATGATTCTTCACCTGAGGATGTTTGGGGAGGACAACATCATCTTAAGTCAAGTGTAATTCCTACTTCCTCTCCTAGTTTAGACTGTGGTTACCATCTTCCAAAAAGGCAGAGACTATCACGAACTGAGAGGTAGTACAGTGCAGACTCTAACAAACCCCTACCCTTCTGCACTGGATGTGTGCAGAAAATCTCAGAAAGTATATGTTGATTGAGTATGGGTTGAGTGTAGATTGTTGTTGAATCATGAAATACGGCTTATTGTAAGGTGTGACTGAACCTAGCTGTACTAACAAGCCAGGATTTGTTAACCACAAACAAATCATTATGAGAATCTGTGGATTGTTATTGGATTGTGAACTGCCGGCTGTTCCCCATTTTTTTAAAATAATCTCAGACAATACATAAGCCATGTTTCAACAACCAATGGTTCTATGACAACCCACACTCAAACCATGCTCAGTCCTGGATTACCGTATTTTCTGAACCCTGGCAGTGACAGGGCACAAGATAATATGTATATATTTAATTATGTACTACATCTTTGTAGTGCCCAATAGCCAAAGCTACATTGAATAAGAGCAACGTTGGTGAGAGGTGTGTCCTGCAGCACATCATTGTTACTTCTGCAGCACACTTCCATTGTATTCAATGAGGTTTGTTCCAGAGTAGGTTGGGGAAGGGTATAGCATAGTTCTACAACATATATGGTACATGCAGAATGCCCTAGGATCCATCTCCAGGTAGAGCTAGGAAAGACCATGTCTTCAAAACTGGAAAGTTACCTGCTGGTCATTGCAAGTAATATGGGACTAGATGAACCAATGGCTTGACTTGGCATAACATAGCTCTCTGGACTTTTCTGGGTGAGGCCTTTAACCCATCATCTTAATTTGTCTTCTACTTCCAGATTTTTTGTGGGACTAAGATAGGATCTTCTACAAACATCTATTCTGTTCTTTCCCCCTTTCTTTCTACATATCCCACTACATAACCACCTGGAAGTGAAACCACCTGTTTCACTAGTGTTTAATTCTGCCATTTTCCCAAATGCCAGGCTTTCCCCCGGACACACATACAATGAAAATATGCAATGAAAATACTTGGAAAACACAGAAGAGTCCCTGGAGGATGATGCTATCATCTAAAGTACTCACAAACTATAGTCAGTGAGGAATCACAGACATACAGTGAATTCTTTGCGTAGAAAAGCTCTGTTTGCTTAGGATTACAGAGAGATGACTTCTTAGACTCCCATTGGGTCAACGCCATGTTAAAAAAGATGGAAATGGTTATTGCCATTCTAGAGCACAAAGTGCTGGTCCCAAGCTCAAGAGAAAAAATGCACAGATAGCCATCAATCTGGAATAGTGTAAAACAGCAAGCATGGAGGAGCAGTCCACAGTAAGGTATGCTATTCAAGTTGAAATCTCCAGGGTAATATTTAGGAAATATTTTGTACAGGATAAGCCCATGACTGTGGTGAGCAGCCACAAAGTTGTTCTGGTCTGGAGCTATTTTCAGACACACCGAAAATTCAAGTAGCAATAATTTGACAAATGGAGACCTCAAAATTTAATTTCTGGAAATACTTGGTAAGAATCAAACCCATTTTTTGCAGGAAAGGGCAGAGAAGCTCGACATTTGACCAATATTTCTGGGATGAAAATTTTTCAAGAATACGTTACAGTGCTTTGTTGTTGCTGAAAAGGTTCTGTTTCATAAGTTTAGTAGTAACGATGAATGGATGCCAATGTTCAATTTTAGGCATATTAGGCAATTGTGATTCCTGCTTTTCAGGAGATTATCCCTACATTAGCCTTGTAAGAAAATAAATATATGCAATTGACTTTTTTGTCTCAATGGGAAATGTAACTCACACACAGTGACAAACAAACTGAGGGTACCCCAGCAAATTTGGTAGAAAAGAGCGGAATGCTGCCAAACTATATGAGCCACTGTAATCTTACTGTGCACAGTTCTTTGGGGTGCAATCTAGTGGCTGATCCAGATGTGTAGTCCAACACATCTGATACCAAAAATAAATACATAAACAACTTGAGGCATTAAGTTGTGTTTGCTACAAGTAAAATAAATATGCTAAATGATGTCCTTCTCTAGAGAAATTTTCTGATGCAAACTGGAAAATTTCTGGTGCAAATGTCCCTAACCTCTACAAGCAAACATTCCAGTTCAGCATTTTCTGAAAACACTACATTGCTACATTTAACATTGGAAGACTATTAGAGACAATTAGGGGAATCAGACCCAGTGGCCTTCATGGCCCCTTCCAACTCTACTCTTCTATGATTCTATGTCTCTGCAGAGGCCAACGTACCTATAGTACTTTGGATTTATAGATAATGACTAAGAGTACCACAATAACCTTTACGGATCATGCTTTGACTCATTCCTTCCATGCTCTCTCTTTTTTTTTCTGCTTTCACCACTCCTACAACTTCCACCACATAAACTGCACTTGATAGTAGCATGGCTTAACGTGAACATAATCCGCATAGCCCACATAGTTATGATCAAATAACATGGTAACAAACCTGCCTACATACATTTCTTTCTACTGAGAAGTTAGATACAGAAAACTGAAATAAATATGCATTATAACCCATGCCTCACGCTGTTTCATTTTCTGAAGAAATCCACTGCAGGCTTCTGATTTAGAGAATTAGCACTGAACCAGCACTGCTGGAAAATTTCATGGAGGCTAATCCTGTGGTCATCAACTTTCAAGCAAAGAGCAATGATGGATTGGATGCAGCCTTAGCCCTGCCTGACTAAATTAACTTCCATTGAGTTCAGTGGGGCTACTCCTGACATGGCTATATCTGGAACTAACTCAATACATTTATTGTAGGAAGGGGCAGTCAGTTAGCACTGGACTAACTAGGACATTTGTTGTTGGTTTCAGTGAAATGTAGATTTTGGCCATGCTCTCTGATAAGTACTCTTTGTGCAATTAAAAAAGTGGAAGACATAACTTTCATTCCAAAAATTACAGTTGTTCTGAGTAGGCTCTTTGTGATTTTGAAATTAATCCCCGGTGCTACCTCTTAAATGCATACATCTTATGAGAGGAAGAAAAGCTCTCAACTTGGAACTAGGATATAGAAATAATCTTTGTATATAGCAGCTGACAGGTTTACTAGATTAGTGTTCATAGCACTTATTGATATCCCATGATAGCTTTCCATAGCTGAACAGGGTTTAGATTGACTCTGGAGTATTAGCACTTGATGAAGGTAATCTGTTTTCTTGGCTGAGACTCACAAACAAAGCAGTTAAATCCCCATTACAAATGGCTAAACTGGGACCCATTAAACTTCTTATAGGCCTTTCTCGTTTCTATAACCCTTGCAACATTTATAAAGGGCAATGTTAAAAATTTACAGAACCTTGTGATAATTCTTTAAGCAGGGGCTCTGTGTGTTGAGGGGTGTGCGTGCGCGCGTGTGTGCGAAGAATCTATAATCTTTCTTCAAAGACTAGGAAAGCTTCCTGAGGTTTAGAATAAAATAAAAACATCAAACTAAAAATAATGTTCTAACATGGTTTTAGATCTAAAGTAATTGCTTTCATATTGAACAAGGTAGTTTTAAAGTGTTGTAATGAATTCACCAAAAGTGAAATAAAATCTTAATTTTGACTTCGGCTACAGTACAGTTTTCTTTGTTATTATAATCCACTTCAGTCAAGATATTATTTCTTCCATCTTTCTGTTTTTATAAGAAAATCACCTCAGAAATGGTTGGCACTGAATTTATGATGGGAATGGTTGATAAGGAATGTGCTCTTTTAAAGAGCAACCCCATATTAAGACATTTGTGACACATAATAGTTTAATGATTCTGCTGGCATCAGAATATAGGAAGCAGATAGCGATTAAAATAATGGGAAAATCCTCACAGACCTAAAATAATTTGGGTTGGAGAGAACTTAGCCACGTTCCTCATTAGATCATAAAACCTTTTTATAACAGTATTGACAGGTTTCAAAGTGTGGTATTTTGATTTGCTGGAGCATTGCAAGAAAGAACAGTAAAATAAAATAAATAAAGCAGCCCATATCCATAGTCAAGAAACAGCCAATGTTGTAACAAGCAAATGTGGACCTGATTGGCTTTTGAATATAATATAAATATATTAGAAATAAAATTCAACTAGAGACACTGCTAGGCCAGCTAAGGCATCAATATATAGAAAATGGTCACATGACAGTTCTTTTGTTATGTTTGGTACTTCTGGTACTGTCCCTCCTTATCAGTAGTTCGAAGACATCCCTGCTTGTTTCTGTCCAGATGAATGCATAAGTTATCCTTGTTTTATGATTAATGAACTGTGAGAGGAAGGAAATCAAAGATTGATATAACTGAACAATGTATCTAAAGTATCCAGTTCCTAGGAAGTCTGATCATTTCCAGATGGTAGGATTGGGTGGGAGTAGGTTATTTGTGTGTTTTATAGGCAGTATTAAAAATAGTGTTTATAAAATCAGATTCTAGCATTTCTCTCTGAAAACTCAAGAAATGTGAATCCTACAAGAGACTTTAAATGTTGCTTTTCCACCTCTTGATGAAATAAGGTCCACAAATAAAAATACAGATTTGTTTTAACCCTTTGATCCTAAAAATATATTCTAGTTCATCAGCCCCAGCTGCATATACAAGTAAGTCCTGCAAGAGCTAATATCTTATATGAACAGGAGCTAAGCTAGTTTCTCACAAATATTCAGTAAAATACATGTCATTGCTGATGCTCATTTATGTATGCATTGTTATGTACTGTTCTTCCTTCCTTTTTGTAGAAAAAGCAAATGCCAAACCTCTCTATAACATTGTGCAAAAATGCAGTCTCTTGACTGATCTCTCCCATAACACAGGCAGGTTGGTCATTTTCTATCTGTCTGCTCAGTGGAGCTTGTTGCAGACAATGATTCTAACCACATGGGAGCTCTCAGAAACTCACAAGGATTTAAGACAGCTTCACACATGACATTTTAATAACTTGCTTCTGAACACCTGGACTTCAGTTAAAATAAATTCTTCTGCTATGCATTAGACATGATGGTGTAACTCTCTCGTTATCCTGTTGGCTTCATGTTTAAGTGAGTATTGGAACCTAGATCACCCTAATCTAAGGCCTAGTACTTTTTTCCTTGCACCAAATTCTACAGAATTTCCCTGTTTCAGCATTAAGGGGATCTAGCATTGTGGATTTGGTGTTTCAAATGCACATACTGGCATTCTAACACACTACACCTGAATCAGTAAGACTATTTCATCATAACAAATCCCACACTAAAAATTAAATGGCTACAGTCTTCAAAAATGATCTATATGTTTCCTAAGTAATTCTGGAACATTCCAAAGCTGGTGACTACATTAGGGTCAGAGATCCAGACAACCAGTTCCCCTTTTGTAATCCCTATGGCTCAAGATATAGAGCAAGGAGCGTAATGATTCCTGAGGTCAACTTTCCCAGGAAATCAAATGGAGGAGAGAGAGTTAGAAAAGTCCTGAACAAATCTACACATGTAAAAGCTTATGCCAGCCTTGAAATCCAGCTGTTTATGCTGAAGAAGGAAACCAGATGTTCTCTTGTGGTCTTGGGCTGGATCAAGTGACTTTAGAAAGAACATCTGCTTGGTTAGCTCTTCTTAATGCTTAAGGCCCCAGCCCAACAGTTTTTGTCAGATTCTGTTTTCCTGGAGTCATTGTTTGCATTTTGACAGTGGATGATTTATGTGTTTTAAGTACAGGGAACAGTGGACATGTGGTATTGAATCGTATAATCATAGTGTGGACAGAGCCATTTGGGTCATCAAGTCTACAACCTTGCTTAGTTCAGGAATCCAGTTAAAGGCTGCCAAGTATCTATCCCGCCTTTGCTTGAATATTTTCAGGAATGGAAGAGCCCACCACTTTCCTAGGCATTGTTTGACTGTTCTGACTATTAAAAAATTCTCCTGCTGTTCAACCAAAATCTACATTCCTACAGTACATTATTTCATGTCTTACATGTTAGGGCCCTCTTCTGTGTGACAACCTTTCAGCATTTGGAAAAAATGTTATCATATAATCCTTCACTTTTTCAAGGCTAAACACAAAGTTCCTTCTGTCTTTCCTCACAGGATTAAATTTCTAGTCCCCTGATCATCTATGTTGCTCTTTTCTGAACTCTTTCCAATTTATCTGAATCCTTAAAGTGTGATATCTAGAACATGATGCAGTGTATGTGGTAATATCTAAGCAGTATAGACTAGAATGGAAATACTACTTCCTTTGATTTTGAAATTATACTTCTATTGATGCGACCTAACTATAAGAATGGCAGAAATGTAGAAAATGTGCAGGACATATATTTGAAATGCCATAGGAAGTTGTTAGTTGAATATGTGTTACTTTACAGAGATGCAAACAATACTCACATACGAGGAATCAAACTCCCTGATCATTTTTATGTGCTAGCTAGAATGACACTGATCAAGATTATGAAGAATTGCCAGACCCATAGCAGAATGCAGAGAGAGTGTTACTCTCGCTTACCAAGCCTGCGTTCCTCAAGCTACCATGAGCCTGCCACAACAGCATAAAGATATACTTTTCCAATGGTATATTCTGAGCTGAGGTAGGAAAATGAACAGGCAAAGGAAGCAAAGTTCGTCTTTATTCAAGATCTAAGGTTATACTTTAACCAGCAGAAGGACTGTTACTTAGCTAGTTAAGGAATTCAGTCCTTGCAAATTAGTATTGTTCATTAAATTAAATTAAATTAAATTAAATTAAATTGTAATGTGAGCCACCCAGAAAGCCCTCAGACTATGGGGCAACATACAAATGTACTAAATAAATATATGAACTGACCTGATGGGTATCCCTTGGACTAATCTGTTTATCAGAACTTAGTTATCCAGCAATTTCTGTCTTTTCCAAATGCAGTTCACACCTCAAAAGAAATGCATGAGAATACATCAAAATCCGCTGAAAAGGGGGACATCTCAAAATGTGTTTAAATATGGATGTGTGTGTGATGCTTTAAGAAAAGCCCTCAAAATCCAGAGAGAAAGAGCATCCAAAATGACACAAATGAGAAAGAGATTAATTTTGTCCATTACTAGATGTTGATTCCCACCCCACATGCACAAGATTTTCAATGAGATAGAAAGGAACTGCTGTGTGACATACTTACTGACCTGCTTACCACATCAAGAGAAGAAAGAGGTGAATTACAAGATTTGGGTACTCATAGACAGGAGAGGCTTAAGCTGGCTTTTCTCCAGTACAGTGGGAGTTCAAATCTCCTGCATAGGAGGTGACAACTCTAGGCAACACACATATTTCTCTGTAAACCTGTTTCTCAGTGGCTGTGTTGTAGTGTTCCCTCTGTCCCCCTTCCCCATGCAAACAGAGAAATATGCACTCCACTTTCCTTTGGAGCTGTCCATAAGGCTCTCAGGCAGGTCAAAAGCCAGAAGCTTTCATATTATGTAGTACAGATTTAGCATTTCATATTTCCTGAGGAAAGCGGCCAAGCTGCAGCTGCTTCTGCTTCTTCCATTTGGATCTTTTTACTCTCACTTTCCCACTCTTGTTGTTTGCTACAGAATTGGTTTGCTATAGAAGTTAAGAAAGGAGAGGGCAAAAGTACCATAGGTGTACTTGAAAGCAAGAGAAATAGCAGCTGCTTCATTTCCTGCTTTATAGGGAAATTTAAGTCATCCATTTAAAGCTACAATGAATCATCTATCCAGGTTGCAGCCTGGGAATCAGGAAAGAACTCGACATGGTATTCCTTGTCTGGTTGCAACGTGCCTTATTTATTTGTTTATTTTAAAAATAGCTTCCAGCCACCAACCTTGGAATAGTGGTATATGGGGAGTTCCCTCCACACCCATCCATGCCCATTCCAAATAAAAATAAAATCCCCCAATTTGCTATTTGGCCCAGAAGAAATTTTCCATTGCTGATATAGGAAGATATAACCCTGGACAAGTAGCTAAAGCTCCTGTTTATATTTTGAAAATCCATGTTAACTCTTTGAAGATTAACATCCAAATATCTCTAGTGTTGCACCCATGTTTAATGAGGTCTTTCCATCAGTCATCCCACTGAAGAGATTTGATACTTGCAATTCTTTAAAATAGTCATGCAAAGTGGAGGTGACTAATTATATCATTCAGATAAACAAGGAGCCTCTTCTTAGCCTGTAACACCTATTTGCATGAGAATTATGGTTCATTTTGGCAGACTCGCTAAATATTACAGCTTAAATCTATTACTAGAAAGCACAATTTTCTGTAATTTAATTTCATAAGCTTAATGAACCTAATAAATTTGCTCTCATATCTTCCCAAGTTAATATGTTTAATCCAATTTATATGGCAAAAAAGGGACAAATTTACTCTTAATTGAATTAATCTAAAAATGAAATATATGTATTGTTGCAGAAATCTATGATTGATGATTTAGGGAAAATCCTTCATTATTGCTGTAACTTCAACTTTTGAAGGGTTTAAATGAAGGAAAGATCAACATAAGTTGCCTGCTTTTGCTTCTTTCCTAGGCTGCAACCTGGATGGATGATTGCTCTGCAGCTTTAAATAGATGGCTTAAATTTCCCTATAAAGCAGGAAATGAAGCAGCTGCTATTTCTCCTGCTTTCATCAGACTTGTACATCTCTGGTACTTCACTCACCCCTTCCCTAACTGCTGTAACAAACAGATTCTATAGCACACCAGAGTGGGAAAGAGAGAGTAAAAAGACCCAGTTGGAAAAGGCAGAAGAAGCAGCTGCAGCTTGGTCTCTCTCTTTAGAAAATTTGAAATGCTAAATTGATACCATATAATAGGAAACTTTCTGGTTTTTTCCCTGGCTGAAAGCCTCTCTACAGAACCCAAAGAAGACAGAGAAACTTGATAGAAGTTGCATCATTTTGTTTTTAGTGTTTAATCATTTATGACATCTCTAAGGCCAAATGCGTGATGAGAACTTTTCCTTTAATGATCACATTCTGCACACATTTAATACAATCATATAACATAAAAATTATAGGTTTGCTTTACTGCTAAGGGGCAAGTGATATGACTGTTGGGGAAGGGTTTACCATGGGGAATAAGCAATGGACAAAGAGAAGACTTTTGACTCTTCCAGTTTAACTAACGAAAACTATAGTTCAATAGTAAGAAGGCCAAGGGTGTGATGACTTGCACACAAATCCCCTGCACAATAGCCTTTTGCTTCTGCTTCAGTACAGGCAATATGAATGCACATATGCACAGAATTCTATATGCTGCATTTTGTCTCCTAGGATAGAGAATGTGGAAGCCCCTTGCCCAGCCTTGCATGGGCTAGCCTGGGAACTTCCATGAGGTTCATTCAATCAGCGGGCTGGAGGTTCACAAGCCCTAGAATATCAAATTATACCAGAATGATAGCATGTAAGAACTGAATATTGAAGATATTTCCTGGGAAAAGGAGGTACTGTTGTTAAAGAATGGATGCTATTAAAGACAGGCATACCTGAGCATCTTTTGCACTGTATCTTGACCTTTACAGCTGCTGCACTGCTGTAATATGCCTTAATACAAGCCTTCTTCTTCTCTATGAAGAGAATCACCTTGTTGCTACTTTAGGATTCACTAGCAAACAAATACAGAATGAAACCAGCAAACTTTTACAAGAGACAGGAACTACAGCTATTCCATCCTCAATTAAATCATGCTTCCAGCTCTCCCTACTTTCCTGTTCTTATATGCTCATTGTTGAGAATTTGCTTGCAATGAAGTTTTGAAAAGGGAGAGAGAAAGGGAAGCAGACCTCCCTGTGAAAGAAAGTGGTGTTCCACAAAGCTTCTGGTTGTACTGCCCCAGGGTGAAAACTTTGGCAGCAGAAGTCTGGTAGCTTCAGCATAGTAAAGGATTTAATAAGTCCCTACAAAACCTCCTTCTCCTACACTTTAAATTATTTTGTATAGTTTTTCTCCTTCCTCTCCTCCTTCTCTTCACAGTTGCTCAGAAAGGAGTCTGGGACTGTTTTGTGCGCCAGTTGCCCTTATCCCTCAGTACCAAGACTGTAGCTCAGCGGCAGAGCAGAAGCTCTTAGGATCAATCCCAAGGTAAGTCTGGGGTAGGCAAAGACACTCCATAATTTAGCCTATTATGTAATTTATCTACTGCCCAATAGCTGAAGCTCTCTGGGCAACTGCAGCCCAAATTTTGAAAGCAGATGCCTTGGCTGAAAACTATACGTATGTGTGTGGATGTGTGCATGCTAAACTCAGATAAAGTCTGAAGCCCAAGTAGAAATATAAACATATTTTGGTTTAGTTCCCCTAAAAAAGTATGGGAAAGGGTGTGGTGTTTGAATGGTTAACAGGGCCACCTTATAAGCCTATGGTATGTTTTACCATGGAATGTGCTCACTGCACTTTCATGGGGTGTCAAGAATGGCACCATGGGATGGTCATTCTTCCAATAACACCATGGTTCAATATGAAAAAGTCTTAAGCTGGATTACAAGCATTATAATTCCCTATCCCCTGCTCTTACATGCCTGAAACTTTGCAGGTTTCTTGCCTTAATAAACCTCTATGGCCTGTACAATTTTTATATACATTTACCAAAAAAAGTGAATTAAATGGAAAGCAAATTACTGAATTCCCCCACCCCCCTTGGAGAAATCCTCTTCCACGTGAACTGGTACACCTAACACTTTTCTGGTTTCTCATTTAGGAAGACCTCAAGGCTGCCTTTAATTTTAAGAATAATTATCCTCAGGAAACATAGGGAGATAAGTGTGTCATCTTATGGAGAATGAAAATATAAAGGTTGCTATTCAAAAAACCAACACCTCCCTTCAATTTAAAAATTGCGCTCGCGCTCTCTCCCTCTCTCTCTCTCTCTCTCTCTCTCTCTCTCTCTCTCTCTCTCTCTCTCTCTCCAGTTTGGCAGATGTGATTCCCCAGACATGATAACTAATCCTGAAATTATTAACAAATTTTGACAAGAAATGAAAAAGCAATCAGTGGTTCCCTTTTAAAGGCAACATATAAAGGTATATATCACAAAGGTCCTGCTCAGCAGACTAGCATCCAATTTTGGCTAAGACAAAAGTAGCGCATGGTTTGTTTGGTTATTTTTCCAAAGTGTAGGTGATCGGAACTTCAGTGGTTCTGTACCATTTTGAAGTGGATTGACTCCAAATTGTCCAAGCTGAAGCAGGAGTGCCAAAGCCAAACCAGACTAAGATGTCTAGACTAAGTGCAAGTTAGTGCAGAATCAGGACCTGAATATTGAGAGCAGTGGCATTTCTGGAAGCGTAGATGCATTTCTAAAAACTATTAACTACAATTCTTCAGATTGTTTATGCTCACCCCAGGACTTTCCCTGCGACAGCACATACCTAGCTTTCATATATTTCCAGGACACATCAATCGCAAGGAAAATAGTTACTAAAATGAAACATTAAGGCAACAGTTTTAATATTAAAATCAATTTTAGAGTATGTTTGCTTTGATAGGCACATAAATTCAAAGAGGCAATAAGTATAAACAGAATGGTTGATTTCTTGGATGCACTCCAGTCTAATTATTAATTAATTAGCCTTTCAGTCAGTGTGTGCGCGTGTGTGTAGCTTACAGTGATTTGCATGTCTGAAGATACAGTAGCTGTCTATTTTTACATGTGTGTACAGGTATTTTAAATGTAAAACTCAGCAAGCACTGGGAAAGATGGATTGGTAGCATGTTTTACATGCTTGAATGAAATCAAATAGACCATGGGACAAGTGGAACTGTAGTTACAGTGCATCAAACCACACTGATATCCCATTTTTTAATTGAAGGTATTCCCAAAAGTTGTGTCCCAAAATAGTATATTCCTAACAGGCAAATATTTAAAAGCATTAGCACATGTGTTACCAATGTTTCATAAAACATTAAACCATCTATGTGATAGTGAGAGACAAAAGACATTGCCACATAATGTATGAGCACAGATCCATGCAAAACAGCAGATATTCAAACAGTGTCCTTTCATTGATGGATATATAAATACATCTCAGCTGATATATATCATTAGAATATAAATTTGATCAGACTAGAACCTGGTGGTATACGAAGGCAGAACTGTACATAAATATACTCTTTAAATCATTTACCCTATTTTTGGGTACAGAATTTGGAAGGTGTCCATTTCTCTATACATCTTTAGAGAGGACAAATTCTCCATGTGTATCTAAGAAACAAGGACACTGGAGAAATTCACAACAGAATCAAATTAGTTCATCTTTCTATGATACTACAGTGGACCAGCTATACCTAAGTCACTCAGATTCTGCAGACTTTGGACCATTCTTTTTAAAAATTCTGGAATTTTGTATAAATTTAGTCATAGACAAATAGAAAAAATAACATTAATAAACACTGATGCATAATGTGCATGTGCCACAAAGGTTAAAGCATGAAATGGGTGAGCATTACACAGATGGGTGAGCATTTGTACATTTTCAGAATTTGTGCACGTATGCACTAATGCAAGATTGGGAAATTGAAAAAAAATCAATGAGTAGATGACAAAACAAAAAGCATCTGACAGTTTACAAAATGCAGATGGAATGGACTTAACAATGGACTTTAGTACATCCCAATTCAGGAGTTAGATTCACCATTAGCTGTGGCAGTAGCATTTGGCCTGGCTCCCCTAGCATTGCTCTTTATCTTCTGCCTTGTATCTTTCCAGTTCATTGTGGGTGGAAAGACTGGCTGCCCCTCCTACACAAAAGGAAGGAAGGACGGAAGGACGGAAGGACGGAAGGACGGAAGGAAGGAAGGGGAAAATAATCAGAAAAATCACCTTCTGTTTTTAGCAGTGAGAGACAAATTTTTAGGCAAATCTCATAAAATATCTTCTGTGAAATTTTAGCTCAGCATTCAAACAAGTAGACTAGGATATTAAACTTATATGTAATATAGAAAAGCTGATCATATAGGATGCAAATGAGAAAAACCTGAATTCATCAAGGGTCTATGATTTCCACCTCGAAATTAACTCATATGGATATGAATGTTCTCTTTTTTGTTCGTTGCTTTTGCATGAAAAATGTGCCTATTTTCCTAACATATGCATAAGCTGTGCATATTTTTGAAATGTGCACATTTTCTCCCGTTAACTGTTTGTGCACATTTTCCTATATAAACAGTGCTACACTGTTTTTCTATGTATACATCTTTTGAACAAATTTTTAAATTGTGTTAATTGCATCACAAGCTTTGATATGTATTGTTGGGTCTGCATTTGGTTTTTGGAGTAGCACATTGGCTGCATTTCACTTAAAACCAAACCTTGCTTATCGCCATCCCTAACTGATTAATGTTATGGGATACCCAGGGGCAATGATACACACAAATTGGCTGTGCGGGGTGTCTAAAACTCTCGCTTTGGAGAGCTGCTCCTATGCATCTCTTCTCCATTGGTTTTGCTACAGGTCTGCAATGACCTCTATGGGGGAGTTGCCATTCAAACCATGGAATCAGTTCATCTGCGCTGTAGGAAGCCATATCAACATTTCAGCTATTTGAGAAATGTTACAAGAATGCATTCACTTGTGTGTGTCTCTAGCCATGGCCAGGACATGCAGGAAAACCATGTCAGAAAAGGAACAGGAAAATAATTTCCTGCATTTGGAGAAGTCGGTGAATTCATGTGAGCATTAGCTCCTAGTATCTCACTGCTCTAAGAAGAGTGATCTGAAAAAGGCTCTCTCACTGTAGAATGGAAGGATACTAATACTGTGATCTCAAGAGCTCATTGACCTGCCATCTCCAACTGGTGTTTCAGGCTGGCTGGGCCATCCTGCGAATGTCAACAGTCATTCACCTGTATCTTTCTAGTGGTAACAATTTCCTCAACTATGGTGAACAGTGACCTGCAGAATGGAAGTGCTTTGGTCAAGGCCTGTTCATTGGTTTTTGTCCATTGAGCAGATGTACACTTCCTGGCCAAATTCCTCCCTACATTTTTACATGTTCACTCAGATAACCTTACTTGCCAAAGCACTGGGTTTTCCAAATCTATCCCATGCGCATCAGGGATCTGCATCCTTTTTGTGATTTCCAGAGGAGCTGCTCTTGTCATTCTTTTTCGAAGAGTGATTTTTCTGGAGCGAATCTGTGTGTTTTTTATGCTGCCTTATGGCAGCTGACCATCAGTGCCTGAAATCCACTAATCCCCACTCTGTAATCATGTCTTGGCGTGCTGTGCAAACACTCAGAAATAATTTTCCAAACCCACTTTGTATGGCACAGAGCACGTATAGCAAGGAGCTGCATGATACAAAATGACTAACAAAATGTTAGGCTATTTATATGTCAGCACTGGTAACAACTGTCTTTAGCTAGGGTTTTTTTCTCCCACCAGCGTCAGGACAAAATGAAGCAAGCAAGGCAGTGTTGAAGAAGGAATGAATGGAATCCTGTTGAAGAAATCTGTAGGGGTTTTTGACATTTGACTTTTCCACCATCATTTTTTAAGGATTCTGCCTTCTATTTACTTGTCAGCAAGTGGATTTAATTCTTAGATACTGCAAGGAGGTTTTCATGTTAAGATATTGATATAACAAATTGCTGATTCCCCCATCACATACACACACACACACACAAATTGATTGTTGAGCTTTCACAGAGAGAAACCTACTTCTTTCCTCCTTGCTATCCCAGCCCCAGAAGACACCTGCTGAGACACAAGCCTGAATATTATACATGACTTCTAGCTAGCAATTTGCAGATCTTCTCAAAAACAAATTTTCCCTATCCCAAATGAAAATTACATTAAGGCTTTAGTGGAATAACCTTGCATAAAATGGACTTGACTATCCACTGTCAAGTGGTGTATTAACATACTGATTGGTTGTTACTCCTGTCACTCTTACTTCCTCAAAATTATGACAGGCCACCCAGCAGGAAGCAAATGATCATTAATACCCTATCCTCCGGGAAACAATAAAATGCCTTTCACTAGCATACAAATAAAATACATAAAGCTTGTCAGACAAGGTGACAGAAGGAGAAAGATGCTTTATTTTAATAGCTTTGAAGAGATTTTTGTCCTGGAGTATGTCATCTTGCCAGAAAACATTTTTAGTCATAGATTTTCTTTTCAATTCTTCCAGCTTTTTTCTCCTAATAGGTTTTTTTAATTTTATAAAAAAATCAGTAAATACTTAGAATTGTTCTTTACTTCCAATATTGGTTTTACAATATGCATTTTTATCTCTTGTGGAAAAGAAAGATGTAAGTTTTACATTTATCCTCATAGATTCAGTGAACAACTAATTGAGCTGTTGGATCAAGTTTTACTTTCTATAAGGGTATCTTTAAAAATACCAGAAAAGCATTCTCTGTGACCATTTTTATCATAATTATTGTTCAGAAGTGCTAAATCATGACAAGGGAGGTTGTAACCTATATATTTAAAAAGTCTCTTGATAGTTTAATTTTTTTCTTGCCTTTAGGGAATCATTTCTGTATCAAACAGTGTCCCGATGACTATTCTGAGAAACAAACTTCTATTGATGAACTTTAATTCAATAATAGTTTGAGGCTATTTTATGGAGACTCATCAGCTGAAAATGACAGGGGTCTGGGGATATGCTGATTGCAACATGACTATGGATGACGAATAGGATTTGACCACAAAGAAGACAGATAGACTTGATAAATTTATATTTGCACTTGTAAGAAGAACAAGGACTTGCCAGTACATCTGTATGCAAGGATCAGTAATGGTAGGGGGACCCATGCCCATGGTCTGCTGTTTACCTAAGAAAAAGAAAGCAAGAAATGTGATTACAAAGACAAACAACAAGAGGGACATAACAGCTGTAAAAGACATACAGAGAAAAATGCAAGTACACGGGCTGCATAAAAAGAGAAGTAGCTTGGCTTTTAAGTAACTAGGTTTACTCAGAAGTCACCCACTGCATTCAGTGGGGTTCATGACTATGTCAATGTGTGTAGGAGTGCAGCCTTAATATAGGCTGCAGCACTTCAGAAAAGATAAAACTATCTTTGTGTTGAAATTATAGAAGATTGTGCATACACACACACAAATACCTATTTACTAGCTCAACTGTTGGCAATGTGAAATTCTAGGATCATGGTCTTGTGAAGGAATAAGATCACTGGTTGCAAGAGACCATAGGATATATCCAGTTCTTTTTTGGGTGAGGAAATATGCCGGAACTCATGAAATTATTTACCTTTCACTCGTAGTCAATCATTGTACACTCACCCACACATGTCAGTTGTGTAACGAAACATAACAGTTGCCGCCCACAGTAAGCATTCAGCACGTGACCACACGACCAATCACAAGCCGAGCAGCACCACAAGCTGAGCAGTGCCATCACAACCAGCGCGGACAAAGTACACATGCATCGGATTCGACACACAAGCAGCCCGCATGCACTGTTTTAATGATTTTGCTGCCAACCTGCTATGCCAAACATCAAATTTTCAAAAGTTACTTTTAAAACTTGGAAAATCTGTTGAAAAAAGGTGCCAGAACTCCATTCCAGTGCATTCTATGCCAAAAAAAGCACTGGATATATCTGTTACTCTGTTTCTGAAGTTCAGAGGTGAACATGGATCCCTCAACATTAAGTACAAATGTGAAACCATATAACAGAAATAGCACTCAGTTTCTCTCTTGCTCATTCTTGTCCAGCATGTGTGTTTACCAATGCAAAATATTCATTGTAAAGGGACTGCACAGAAATATGAACATCATTGGAAAATGCCACCAGTGATGGAAATGGGTGGTGGCCACTTGGACAAACTGCAGCGTATGCATGTATTGACTAGTCCACACACTTATATTCCCCATGCACACAGGAAAGAATGTGCAGAGAAAAGGTGCAACCTGATCACATGGACGAAGACAGTGTTATCTACATATTGCTTCAGGGCACTTCTCTTTCTCCCTGCCCAAACCGTTTATGAGCATACAAAACCAATCACAAGTGAGTTTCTCCAATGTGACTCTTCCAGTCAAATAACAGTCTAACTGCATGAGTATGCCTGACTTCCAAGGGGTTGGATGAGATACATAGCCACTTTCCTTCCAGCTGAAGTCTGCAGCCGTGGGGAAACAATGAAAGGGGATCTCTACAGGTTGCCTCCTGTTAGTTAGATTTGGCCATTGATCAGTTCTAGGGTCAAAACCCAGAAGTAGACGTAAGCTCTTCTCTCATAAATGCATTACTGCCTTTTACTTCAACATTTTATCCCTTGCTTTACTGAACATCTTACAGTAAATACGCTGAGACTTTGCATTCTGCCAAAAATGGTTCCCATATTTTTTTCAACCCTTCTCTACCTTTTCAACCTTTCTATCACCTTAATAGAAAACAAAATGTTTTCAAAAAGAGACTCAGTGGAAAGTAAATTCCACAGAAATTCTCAAGGGCTGGGTTTGGGTTCTTGGTTCTTACTTAGAAGGTGGCCAAGGACTGCACACAAGTGCCCTGTTTTCATTTGTACGATAATCTCCCCAGCAGTCGGTAGTCTCTTCAGCTCCCTGCACTTCAATTAAAGCCCAGAAGAAGACATCATGAGGTAATTGCCCCCATGGGGCTTTTTCAGATCAGGAGCACTGGCAGACTGCAAGGCTACAGAGCATTGACGAGATGTGTAATAGCAAGGAAATGCATGCACAGCACCCTTGGCTGCTTCGCAGTGATTAGGTAAGCTCAGTATCACCACAGCCATCCATTTAAAGCACCCTGAGAATGAGGCAGGCTGCTGGTTGGACCCCTTTGTTCCCCTTGGGGGCTTTTTCTTTCCTTTTTTGTGGAAAGAAGATAGCAAAAGCTGTCAAATATAAAATTCCCTTTAGGACAGCTATGAGCTATCTTTCCAAGGTGTACCTTGGAGTGGCCACCCATGGCTGTCCAGCATTAGTCTGCCTGCCTGCCTGCCTGTGTATTACTCAGTGTTTGCTAAAGTGCTTGTCCCCTATGGAGCAAGTGCTTGGATTTCCAGCTTCAGCTGGGGCAATGTCCAAGTGGGTGTCTGTTGTCTAGGAACTCAGGCTGGACATTGCCCAGAAGAGATTCCAAATCCATTCTCCTGTTGCCACTGACCCAGCACTTACACATTTGGTTTCCCTGAACAGTTGACCAAAAGAGGAAACCAAGTCACAAAGTATATTTTTTCCATTTCCGTTTCTGTTTCCGTTTCCTTTTCCCTGCTGAGATAGGCAGGTTTTTCAGAATTTACACCTGCTTTTCAGTAATAGCGTCATCTTTTTCTGCTTTTCCCAGCCTTCATTCTACCTAAGAAAGCAATTTTTGGGCACTGTCTTAAACATCCAGGGAAAGGCTAAAAGAGCATTGCCAGCCCTTTTTTAAAAGCAAAACCAACTTTGACAGACGGCTGACCACATCAGGGGCATCTTTAAAAAGGAAGAGTGAGTGGAATGTGGATGGGTTTGGACATAGCTTTGAGTATGTTTCAGTCCAAATCTTGATCCCAATAGAAAGGAAGGATGGACGGACGGATGGATGAATGGACCATGAGCTTTGATAGTTAGCAAACTTGGATTCCCTGTAAAAAGAGAAAGGAAAGTGCTTTTAGGTTTACCCCAAGCTTGGAACAAAGTAAAAATTTGTTCCCTCATGAAGAATAAGGCAGGAACCAAAAATACAAGGATCTTGCCAAAAACAGGCTGTAAATCCCTCAAAATCCTCTTTTTGAAAAAGATCACTCCCTTGAGTGTAAATTTATATAACCCCGGTGAATGTTGTGTATTTCTTCACAGTCTCCTATTCACAGGAACAAGATCACATGCAAAGACAAGTTCCATTCTCCTCTTTTCAGCTGGGCCTTTAAGAAAATCTGCAAAATGGTTTTAAAAAAAATAGCTTGAACTGCAATAACACACTAGAAAAATATTGTATGTATCAAGCAACATTATACCCTGTTTTATGAGAAAGAAACAGACTTCTCATGAGAATGTTTGAAATGTCACTTAGGTTCAGCATTGAGTTTGGTGCAGGTGGTTCTACAAAGCATTCATTTGAGGAGATATGTGTTTATACAGTTGTTGCGGGAAAATGGAACCGATTGGCTGGACAACTACTAAAACAAGCAATTCTGCTTTGATCTTCTTGCTTCCTATTCTTTCTGAAGATGGAAAAGTGTTTCCCCCCCCTTATTTATTCCTTTTATTGTGCTTATTTTAATTTCTCAACATGCTTATGCCACCACTTGCCTTCCTCCTTTGTAGCTACAAAGCCATTGTGCTGCTAAAGAGAATAAACTTTTTTCTTTAAATTTGCTGCTACTCTACAGCTGTGTTGGATCAATGGAAATCAGGATGTGTGACACCTGACTCTTCAGAGATTGCATTTCTTCTTAATGACAGCAGAGTGTTTGAAATAACATCATTGGTGATGCATGCATATTTATTTGCCAAACAATTCTCATTTGTTGGAACACTCATTATTTTTACAGTCAAACAACAATATCCCGCCAACCTCTGTGGGTCACCTTGGCTTACAGCAAAGAAGAGAGCCCCTGCCTTTATGTATGGTAATTGTACAAAATAATTATTCCGGTGATGCTGAGATGTATAGCTAAACAAATAGATTTTTACTAGGACTTTGATACTAAATCCATTTCCTCTGAAACAGGCCCCATGATTTCAGATTGGCAGGGTGTATTTGTCTATACTAGTAGTTTTTAAGCTTCCCTGCTTTCGAGAACCAATTCAATATTGATTTGTCTTCTCTGGAATCCCTGCATGATTCTATCTGTTTTTTTGTTCTTGGTGTACAAGCTCTCAGTTCACACAGGTAGCTGGCGAAGTTTATAGGGCTTCACCATTGTACTGTGTGAACTGAGACTGAAAAAAAATCAGCTTCTTTAAATTCTTGTACTTTAGTGGATGGTCAGTACCAATAGAAACAGAAACAGAGTGAGTCAGAAGGGGTCTCCCGGGCCATCTAGTCTGACCTCTGGCACCAGCCGGCTCCGCTCACGACATGCCCACCATGTGGACGTCCATTCGTGGACGTCCTTCCATCAATAGGAAGGTTCTCTTTCAGGGAAACTTGTCCACTGAGACTGAGAAGCCGGGAACTAAGTTTCTCTGGGATATGGCTTGTTTAAAGTGGAGACGTGCTTGAGAACCAGCCCACCTCAGAACAGGGATGGGTGTAGATTGAGGAAGAGTTCCTTGATCCTGTTGGCATATGATAAGCAAAAGAAGTGGGACAATTATGAAGTCCCACCATTTAGCTGTCAAGCAGGAGGAGCTGTCCTGAGAATGGAATCAGGTGCTTTCTGAAAGGGAAAGAAGGATGGGTCATTCCAGGTTGCATTCAGCTGTTTAGGCAGACACTGTTCCCATATCTCAAAGAGATAATTGCTTTACTTTATGCTGATTGTACCTTGGAGAAGCCAAATAAAGAACTGTGCTTCTAAGCTTTTGTCTAAGCCTGCTAGAGAGGGGGAGAGAGTGAGCTGTGCTCATGACAGTAGTTTCAAAGCAGTGGAGGCAACTGGGTCGACAAAATCTAGTCATATGAAGTGCTTCTGGCCAGGGTTTAATGAGCCAGACAAACATGCCTTTCCCCATTCCATCTACATGCCATTTCCCTCTCTTTCCCACTGTTCAATTTCTTCCACCGAACAGTTTGTCAGCATTCCATGGTCACAAAGGATGGTCACTCTCCACTCAAACATTTCGGATGGGAAAGATCACCATCTTTTATGTTCTTTTCTTTAAAAAAAGTTTGTACTACAAACCTTGGAATTTCCCCTATTAAAAGCTCCCAGTTGTGCGTGGATGGTGCTGTTTTGGTTACATAAGAATTAGCAACACAGAACTGATGTCGTCATTAGTGTGTGTGATTGTAACAAACCGCCTCTTCTCAACTCTTCCCAACTTTTCCCATTCTAGATGTAATGATAGCCAGGGTGGTACAGTGGCTGGAATGTTCGTCTGGAGTTCAGGAAACCTGGGTCATAGTGCCTACTCAGCCATGAAGTTCACAGGGTAACTTTGGGCTAGTCACTGCTTCTCAGCATAACCCCCTTTGCGGGGTTATTGTGAAATAGAATGAAAAGAAAGGAGCATAAAAGCTACCTTTTGTTCCTTGCAAAAGGAAGGAAGACTGTAAATGTATCATCATCATCATTGATGTCCCTACCACAACAACAAATATTTTAGCCACCCAACATTTGGAGATGCTGAACTTTTAAATAAAGTAGTAGGCAACTGGTAGTAGCCAGTAGGAGCCAACAGATCTGGAGCAGTACTGTTGGGAGGGGCCTGTAAGGCCATTGAACCTAGCTCACTGCAGGTTTCCACGGTAAACCATCCCTCTCAGATTGTTCTCCAGTTGCATCTTGAATTCCTTTAGTGTGGAAGAGCCCACAACCTCTCTAGGTCATTGTTTCCATTCTCATATTCCTCTAACAGTTAGGAAATTTTTCCTGATATCTACTTAGAATCTGCCTTCCTGTAACTTGAACCTGTTATTCTGCATCCTGCGCTCTGGGATGCTTGAGAAGAGATCCCGTCCTTCCTCTTCTTGATAGGCTGCCAAGTGCTATCATATCTCCTGTCAGTCTTCCCTTCATGAAGCTAAACATGCCCAATTCTTTCAATCTCTCCTCACAGGACTTTATTTCCAGTACCTGGATCATCCTTGTTGCCTTCATCTGAACACTTTCCAGCTTGTCTGCATCTTTCTTAGACTGTGGTGTTCAAAACTGGAAACGGTACTCCAGATGAGCCCTAGTCAGGGCTGAATAAAGTTGAACTAGTATTTCATGTCATTTGGAAGTGATGCATCCATTAATGCATCCTAAATTTGCCCTTTTTACATTATTGACTCACATTCAGCTTATGATCTACAATAATTCCAAGATCCTTCTCACTTGAAATACTGCTGAGCCAAGTAGTTCCTATCTTGTAGCAAGAAGGTTTCCTTCTCCTAGGTCCAGAACTTGCCATTTATCTCTATTCAATTTCATTCTGTTGTTTTCAAGATGTAAATCAAGATGTAAAAATACATAAAGATTACTTATTGAAAACACAACATACCTCAGCCAGCTTTAACCTGTGTATTCCTGTCCAACTGCCCTGATATCCAAGTCAATCTGTTTTTTTTTTTTTTGCTCAATAGTAGCTAAACTTCCACTACTAGTTGTAGTAAACTTGGTCCCAACAAATTGTTGCCATGGATTATTTGTGTGATTCATGCTAAAAAGAACTCTGCTCCCTGGTCATTGAAATGGCTTTCTGACGGAATCAGATTCTAACTCCATCACATTCTTCTCTGCCTAACACCAATGGTGTGCTGGGTTCTCACAGGGACCCAAAGACCAACTGATAGTGTATAGTTCCCCCAAAAGCCACAAGTAAGAACATCACCAGTATCTGATCAGAACAGGGTTAAGTCCACAGTTTCAAAAGGTGAGAAGACATCATTGCACTCTCATCTCATCCATCTGTGGATCACCTATCACAATTTTGTACTGAATAATTATTCTTTCCTGGTGGTTGTAACCAGTACAGTGCAAGCTCTGCCTACTTTCAAAGCCTATGGAGGGTTATTTATTTGTAATGCACCAGTGCAGAGCTGAAGAACATAGATGGAGGAGCAATAAGGAGTCGTAGAGTTTATAAATACCCCATTATGCACAGCTGGTAATACATTTTAGCTCCTTGCCTAAACATTGACCTTACTGTCTGACAGCCCTCTGGGAAAGTGTGGGGAGAAACAAAAGAAGAAGAAACGTTTGAGTCTCCAGATGGCCCAACTACTGGCCCCAGGGATAAAGAAACCAAATGGAGAAGGAGCCTGTGAGATTTATTCCTGTTCTGAACAAGCTGAGCTGTAGGCTGGGATATGCCATTCAGTCAGGTAAAAGTTACAAAACGTGTTCTGATCTCAGTAGGAATGTTCAGCTGGACTGAAAAAGGAATGCAAACTGGGAGATGTGGGGCTGGGAAATATAATACATAACAAGATGGTGAGAAAATCTGCTGGTCCTCCCTTAAGATAATAGCACCATGACAATCTCTATGTTCTGAGCAGCTAACCTTTCAATGGTGAGCATTTTATCAACACACATACCCTTTCTAAAACTATCTTGAAAGGGCATTGTGCTAAATGTGATGCAGGGTGATGTAGAGCAGGGAGGCCTTTTAAAATGGTATCTTGGTAAAATGGTAACAATATTTTATGTTGTTTTAAAAAATCATACATTTTTATAATTTTCATATTTTATGGGAGAGGATATGATAGTATAAATCATAAAATCAAATTATCTTTAAATGGGTTATATGAAGTATATATTATCCAGTATATTTAAACTTACAGATGTGCTTCTTTTAGCTTGATACCTTTAGAAATGAAGTTTGCATGTCAATAGAGAAAACTTAAATAATGGTGAAGAAATGATTCATACATATGCAGCTGAATATCATTGGACTAGACAGTTTTACACACTAATAAAATGGATCTGAAATTGATTCATTAGATGACACCCACATGTATTTTAGAATCTGCACAGAAATCCCATGGCATATTTAAAACAATCTAGATACTGTGTGAAGCCAAATCTGCCCTCAATAGCATGGACCAAACTTAGATAAGATTGTCCCAGAGGCAGTGTTCTTCTCCATCTGTGGAGCTCAGTTGCCTATGAAAGTTAGACTATGCACAATGTGATGTGATTTGTGTGCAGGGCTTTCCACCAAGTGAGGAAGCCTGCAAATTTAGAAGTTTCATGTGCGCATAAGAACATTCTAGAAAGAAAGTCCAGTCATACCCGATGCTCTGGAAAGAAGGTTGGGTTGTGCTTGTCTAGAACCCTAAACTAAATATTATTGAGAACTGTCAAGAGGACAGGATTTTAGTAGGGAAGAATGCAACCTCCTATGAAATATTGGTTCAGCCAAGGGGTGGGACCTAGGAAAGAGCAGGGCTGTGCATAAGAGATTTGAATAAGAAAGAGTGATAGAGCTGAAAAGGCAGGAGCTGCTGATGCCACTTAGACTGCTAAGGCCCTTGCCAAATTGGTGTAGGGTTTAGAAGATGCTGCATTTGGATTTTTGTTTGAATTTATATTTAAAAAGTGCACTTGAACTTTTGCAACTTTACAGGCAACTTCTGTATTAGTGCTGTTGCCGAGGATTTTGGAGCACAAGTTTCCTTGGTGCAAAGAATTTTCTTGTTCTTATAATTACTCATACAGTTGTGAATAAGAAGAGATTCATTTTGTGAAATTGTGTTTGCAGATGTTCATCAATAGACCTCTAAGCAAACAAATAGCCCCATAGAATCTACTGATGTTACAAAATTGCACCCAGTGCCCAAATCCATGAAATCTTCCTCAGCTGGGCTGAGTATCCATAACACAGAAGAATCAGCTTCACATGCAGGATCTTCAAAACCCAACATCAAGTTGGCAAGACCCTTAGTAATCTAAGTGACAACAGCATCTGCTGCCTCTTCAGCTCTCCTGCTCTTTCTGATTCAAATCTCCTACTTACAGCCCCATTCTTTCTTGGTCCCACCGTTTTGGGCTGACCCCATATTTCATAGGGATTACATCTACACAATGTAATCAAATGTGAATGATGGTTAAAACCCCATGTTTCAAACTATTTTGCATTTTCAACTTGAGTTTGATCCAAAACTACAAATAACTTTTAGGAAGCTCTATATATTCATGTTATTCTTCAGTATTTTACTCCATCCATCACAAAGTTTTATTTTATCTAATTCTTCTGCTGGCATATCATGGAAGTGATTAGTTGTATGCAAGAGGAATAAATTTATCTGATTGAAGAGACTGACATTTCTCCATCTCTCATAAAATAAACTGAAACCTATGTAAATGAGGCATGCAATTTATAATGAATTGGCCTGAAGAATATGATGATCTATCTGTTCATGAGCATTTCATTAACTTTATGTACTATATAAGAAAGTGCTGCACCATATCTTCTATTAAAGTGTGTGTTTCCAGATTTGGGGGGAATATAACAATTATACTGTACATCTCACAATGTTTTTGACTCCAAAAAACAACAACAAGGAGCCTGCTGCTTCCCTTCACTGCTTTCTAAATTAACAGAAAGGCTGTGGTTCAATTTAGTTTATTTTAGTTAGTTTCTGCCGTGCACCAAACACACTGAAATGTTTAAAGATTCACATGTATTTCTGATGCACCCCTCCAAAAACAAAGTCCAGATGGTTTTATTTAAGGTTCCACATAGAGTGAACAAATCTAGGGAAAATATAGATTTTAAAACACACATGTACAACCCACTGGCACCCATGAACTCAAATGAAAGAACTGCAAAGACTTGAAACAATACTTGACCCTGTAGATGCTGCTACTACGACAGTAGAGGTTGAATGAGTGAGAGCAGCCCACAGTAGGCTCGGAATAATTCTAGGGTTAAGGCTTTGTTCTGCTTTGTACTCAGTGCTTATTAACAAAGAAGTGGATGGAAATTGAAAAGATAAAGAGTATATATTGTGAGGCACTGTGAAGCATTATATAGGAGATGTCATTTCTGAAGCTATAATCACTATTTGTTTGACTACCCTGTGGTTCATTTTGTATACTCCTATGCATTAAAGAAGCAAAAGGAGACACCCTGACACATGTACTGCGTGCAAAGTTATATTTGTAGAAGATACTTAATTGAGAGAGGGAAGAAAATATGTGAATAAAAAAGAGGGATTTATTTTAAAGTCAGACTACAAACAGGTGTTTTGTGTACTCAGTCAGTGTTGCCATTTGCATTTTAATAGTGGTATGAAAGAATACACTGATCAGTGTGGCTAATTACTTTATCGATTACAGATTTTTTAAATGATTTTTAAAAGTTGTTTGTGGTGGTGTAAAGGGAAACAATCTGTGTGCAGATTTTGAGTCTCATTCCAGATCCACATGTATACTTAATGTGAGCAGAGGGCCTGTTCTTCTCCAACTGCCCGTGTGATTTCGATTGAGAGATTGGGTCTGTGTTCACAAAAGAAAATGATTGTGCATGAAGACTTTTTGCTCTACCAAAATGTGACTGCCCCTTGTTGATGCTGGAGCTCCATGGGCACCCAGAGCTTACGTGCCTGCAAGAAATCACTAGATGAACCCAGTGCTACAATCCAGAAAATGTGTGCATGTTCAGTAGGGAGATTTTCCAAATAGCAACAAGAATATAATATTGCAGCTCAAGGTACTTTGTATGTGAATGGTATTTCAGGAGCACATATGATGCCATGATGCAGATTGTGGGTACCTGTCTAGGAAACATGTTGCATTTTTCTGAAAGGGATTGCTAGTGTAAGATCTTCATTGATAGTTTCTAGTATTCATTTGGTGGCTGCCCAAAGCATGGCTTCTCTGCAGTGGTACCATGTTCATTCAATTTCCTTGCAATGCATCCCAGCTAGGTCACTTGGGAGCCACTCTGTACTCTTAAATTCTCACAGAAGAATGAGAACCAATACAATTGGAAAGAAATATACAAATACTGTAATAAAATCAATATACACAATGGTTTATTGATAACCATTGTGGATAAGTTGTGGATTTTTAATCTTTACATCCACTGGATTGAGTTAGCTATGCTCAAATCAAGGCCCCTGAAATAAATGGAAGTTTGTCATGAGTAAATTAATTTCCATCTCAGTGGGTTTATCTGAAGCATAACTAGGAATGGATCCAATGCACTGATGTAATAATTTATTGAAGATCAGCCACCTCAAAAACTGATTCTAGGAAGGTGAGTTTTTAGACTGTGAGGCTTTGTATGATTGTCAAAATTGCCAATGTTGGAAAAATCCATCTGTGAGAGTCAGCATGGTATAGTAGTTAAAAAGTTAAAAAGGATTGTGGAGGTTCAAATATGTCCTGGGCCATGGAAATCACTAGCAATCTTATGTCTCATGCCATAGCTTATTTAATATACCTCAGAGGTTATTGAGAGAATAAACGCATGGAGGAAGCATGTAAGCCTTGAGCTGCTTGGAGATAGAATGGGATGTAAATTAATAATTGTCTCATCTGTTGTGGATCCTTCTTCTATGCCTCCAGCCTGAGTCCTTGGACACTACTATTATATACAAAGGATTTAGTGTTCACCACTGGAGAAGACAATCATGCTAGGAAAAGTTGATGGAGAAGAAGGACAGGAAGACCAAATATGACATGATCGACTCCATGGAGGAAGCCACAGCCTTGAATTTAAAAGTGTGGAGCAGAGCTATCATGGACATTCTGAAGGACATTCATTCATAGGGTAGCCATAAGTGGGAGATGATTTGACAGCACACAGCAAAAACGAAGTGCTTTAGATAACTTTTAAAAGCACTTTAGAGAAATCAGTGGATAAGTCCGTCAATGTTGGTAATGATAGCTATATGGGAACCTCAGGTTCAGAAGCAGTATGTCACTGCATAATGAAATGCAACTGCAGAGGGGGCTGTAGCTCTCCTGCTCTGATGTGAGCTCCCCAAACGCATCTGGTTAGCAACACCTCTTTATGACGCAGGATAAATCAGACACACACGTGAAACTAAAGCTTTCTCTTGATTTCAGGTTCACTAAAGCATAAAAATGGGTGGCAGTAAAGGAAATCTGCATCAGTGACAATGACAAAGCTGATGCACCTAACCCATAAAGGGGGAAATGGTTAGAAAGCAAGAAAAGGCAGTCCCCGAATAGGTGGAATAGAAGCAAAGTGGTGGAGGACTAAAAGCAAAAGTGTTTCTGGTAGGAATTATTTGTTCATAGGAGATCAAGCAAGCAAGCAAGGTTGGTTTAAATATGGCCATGAATTGATTAAAAAACTTAAAAGAAGTGCATTTAAAATTGTATTCCTGTCTTTCACACATGCACGCCAACAGCAGGAGAGAGGCTCAAAAATGTTTTAAGTGGCACGTGTGAAATCTGTCTAAAACAGGAGCATCGACAATGGTACTTGCTTAAAATGTCTGCCATTATATGGAATGCCAAGAGACCACCTCCTGCTGTTTCCTATACAAATGAATGGGAAGCCCAAAGATAAATTACCACCCACAGTGCATGATAGAGGACATTGTAAGCAGCTGTCATAGCAGCTCTATAATTATGCATGTATTCTTCCAATATTATACAATTAGATGGCCCCATCTCTCTTTCTTTCAGTTGATAATGTTTTTGTAGGTGTCAAGAGCACTGAACTATCTACTTGTTCACTCACTTATGGATTAGTGGACCACAACCAGTATTTTGCTGGATGCTACCCGAAATGGCATAGAGATTGTGCGAATGATGGTTGTTGTTGTTTACTTTTTCATTTCCTTTTCATTTTCAGGCTGCAGTGCAATGAACTGGATGCTGAGAATCCCTTCCTAATTCATTTATCTCATCAGAATTAATTGTCATTCTACAGTGTAAATAATGGAGTGCAAAAAAGAAAGTTTCTTCCTTCTTACCTCCATACCCCACCCTGCCCCCAGTGCTATTTGTGCATATGCAGAATACACATCATGTTGTTTTCTATACACAACATCATTGCAAACTAGTGATATTCCACTGTTGTTCTGCCAGTAGTCTTCTTACACATACTGCACAACATGGTGAGATCATGACAGACGACATGGAATTATCATAAATTACATTGCAACTGGCCTAATTTCAATTTCATTATATGAGCAAAACCAGGTCTGTAAGAAAGGATGATCACCTTTTCTTGTCTAGAAAGATCATTCTAGGTCTGCTTTTGTTCTACTAAAAATATAGTCAATGGAGGTTCAAAGGCTCTTACATAGTATAAGTCCAGAGCCAGGTAAATGACACTCGGAAAAGAAAGTGATCGAAGTTCCTAATGAATACATTCACTATGAACACAATTGGGACTTGACCCTTCTCTGTATATTCTGCTCTTGGCCTAGAGATAGTATAAGATAAAGCTAATATGTCTGGACAGTCTTGGGGGAAACTTTCCCATGCACTGTTAGGGTAAACAGTGCATAGAAAAGGTGCAGGGTCATTTTTCAGGCAGTGTATGCAAAAAGGTGCAAGTTTGCTGAAAAGCAATTCTTGCTGTGTTCAGCAGAGTTTATTCCCTAGCTAGTATTGCAGCCAAAGCAAAGAAGGCTTCATAAAGGAAAATCATTCAGGGTGAAAATTCAGTGTAGTCCAAATCTCAAATACAACCAGATACACAATACAACCAACTTTTGAGTAAAATCACCCAATAAGTGAAAACAGCAAAGAGAGTTTCAAGTTCTATAATATCTTTTAAAATGTGGACCAACTCAAACTGTGTACTGAATAAAATCACCTCTATACAGGAGGCTGCAGAGCAAGGAAGGATACAACTGTAGGGAGATTTTTACTTGGCTCTTCTCCCCTTACGGGCTGCACACACCCATATAACTGCCAAAAATAAGTACATAAAATTTAAAAAGCAATAGAAATGAGCCAAATTTGACCACTTGGATGCTCGGTAGCCACTACAGTTGGCATTCCCCCCCACCATCTCAAAAATCACTCTGATGGGGGGGGGGGGTGGCAGGAGCCACTCGTGGCCTTTGCATCTCCACACAAGATTATTTCCTCATAACTATGCCTGTGAAGAAATGTTCCTATCAGTAGCCAAACAATTGTCCCACACATCTTTCTGACCATTCTCATTCCATTTGCTAGAAAATGCATTGCTTTTGAAGAAAAAAGCAAAGGAGAAGAAATTCCACTGAAATTCCACTGGTTTCTGTCAGGATTCTTATGCTAACCTTACTTTTGAGGTGGCTGAGGAGTGGGTGCAAACGTCCTGTCTTGTATGGTGCAGCCATCTCCCTGACAGCTTCCTTGGCTTCCTGAACTTCCAACCCAGGGAAGACATCATAAGTAATTTTTTCCTGCCATAGGTCCTCTGTTGTTCTGTATATTCCAGTACACAACCCCAGGGCAGAGATACAAAAATGTGCATATCTTCTACAGCTTTTTCTAGCACCATTTCTAAATAACATGACATTTGGAGCTTGTATGTATGTATGTATGTATGTATGTATGTATGTATTTATTTAGGTTTTTTTCTAGGCTGTCCAATCACTTCCGTCTCTGGATACCTAAGGGATTTTTGTTGGCTCTTAATTTACCACTCAGGGAAGTCTGTGGGACCTTTTCATGACATCCTGCTCTTCCTCCATGTTTTCCAGCCATTCTTGCAGCCTTTTTTTTAAAGAATGCAGATAATGATCTATTACGTTCCAAAGCAGAACAAACACCTAGCCTAGAGTCTCAGACCTGTTATAGTATAGCTATGCCACAGTGCCACCTTGTGCTTGGTAAGCTGACAGTACAGAAAGGTAGAGAAATACAAACAATGTAGAGAAAAAGACATCCTGTGTAAAGGACACACATTTTTAATGCAGTTGAAATGGAAGAAGATGCCTCTGAATAACAGTGGGTTGAGCACCTCATGTAGAGAACACATCGCTCAGTCTAAAAAAAAAAAAAAAAGATTGCAAAGCACAAGAGAGGGATGACAGTATTGTGTAAAACACCTGGAAACTATAGTGAATGAAAAATCACAAATGCACAATAAGTACCTTGTATAGAAAAGCTCTTCAATACAGTATTAAGCCTGCCTTTCTCCACAAGTTGGATGTAATGCTACCCCCACTCCTGCATCATTCTTCCAGCAGGGCATACAGGGAAGGAATCTGATCATCATCATCAAGCTTATATACAAGATGTATCCACAATGCACTCACCTTGAAATACAACACCTTGAAAACCTTGGGAAAGGTGCTGAACCTTGAAAAATGGCAACTAAATCTGAGCCAAAATTTCACAATATTTTTTCCTCAGATTTTCCTGAGGTTTTGCATCATCATCATCATCCCCCTAGAAATAACAGAATCCCTATATAATTATCTCCAGGTGTTTGTCTCCTGTATGTATGTATGTATGTATTTGTGATGGCTACATTCCTTTCTTCTCTCCAAAAGCGCTGGAATGTTATTAGGAGTGGGATATTGAAGTAGAATATTGCAGATGTTTTTAAATGGGGAATTTAGTTGATATTGCTCCCACCTGTGATTGCAGCACAAATTAAAAAACCTTTCAAAAATACACAGACACAATGCTATACAGAAGGCATGTTTGAAATATGATGCTGGCGGAAAGCATTTTGAGTACTCTGGACCCAACAAAAAGATAAGTAAGTGGGTCCTAGAGTAAATCAAGCCAGAACTTGCCCTGGGAGCAAAAATGGGGGGGGGGGGGAATGAAGCTTTTGAATCATGAGAAGAAAAGACACGCTGGAGAAGACAAACATGCTAGGAATAGTCAAAGGCAGAAGAAAAAGCAGATAGACCAGCTATCAGATGTGTTGATTTCATAAAGGAAGCTGCAGCCTTGAGTTGGTCGGTCAGGGACAGAAGACTCATAGGGTTCATAGACATTCAACAGCAACAATTTGCTCACAGCTGTGTATGGTATGCTGTCCATACCATATACAGTCCTGGGAGTTCTTTACTCTTCCATGCTTTACAAGACCTGACAGCTCTCTGCCTTACACTGAAACATTTGTGAATGCCTGTGTACAGGTTCCTTTCTCTGGCCATTTATCCTGGCCGGGACAATCATGTAGTTAATGAACAGGACTGTAACAAAAACCAGACCACTGAAAAACAAGAGATAGATACCAACATGCTCAAATACATTTAATGGATATTTTAAAAATTCAAAAACAGTCCCATGAGGACTGAGCATGCTAAGTGGCCATAGAGTATCAAGTGGCTGCTGTAGAGGAAGGGAGGAGGGAATACGGTACACCGGCAGAGGGCACGGCTGGCTGAAAAACTAAATCAGAGTGCTCTGCACTGCAGTGTTTTCTGGAAGGTTCCTTTAAAACAACAACAGTAGAAATGCACACATCCAACAGCTTGGCTTGCCTGTGCAGAAAAGGCCCCAATTCAGGTATCCCCAAGTATTCCTGCTTCATGTAAAAGAAAAACCTGTAATTCAGTGGAACCACCCCCATTTCCCCAATTATACTTACAGTTTTGGGCAATTGGTATAAATGCCAGCAGCGATGGTTTTGGATATATACCCTGAGTGCTTTTTTTAGATCACTTTAGACATCAGAAATATTGATAATACATTTCTATATTCATTAACCCAGTAAGCTATGGTGGATTAGAAAAAATAGCATGGCAACCTAATGCCCCCTAAAAATCTATGCTTCTGGTGGATGTTCACAGTAAGATCAGACACACACATGCACGTGGATGTGTGTATTGTGTTTTGGTTCTTCTAAATCAATGAAGTTCAAAGGTGCTGCAAACAGGTGGCATCTATCATCTGATCTACCTTAAAAAATACATCGTTTTCCAGACTGTCTTCGATGAAGTGATTGTTCAGTTTAAGCCAAAAGACTAGTGCAGTCTCTTAAATGTGTTATGTCAATAAAGTGCACATTCCTACCTTCACAGAGAAATGAACTCAATGAACATTATTCATTTCTCCTCCAATATGACAAGTTCAGCTGTATTCTATTAAAACAACCACTTGGTGGCAACCTTTTGTTAAACAACTGGAAACATAGTTGTATTTGACTGTGGCAATTCTAACATTTAAAGACCATGGACAACCCTAAACATACTCTATATATGGCTTGGGGTTTTGCAGAACATAATAGAGTTTTGCAACTCATGTCTGGGATTCCCCCCGCCCCAAAACAAAACAGACTTCTAATATACAGGCTTACTTATCTTCTTATAACTTTAAAGAGGTGCCCAATATTTTGTGTCAGTATGTGGAAAAAATATGGCAGTATCATGACTGCAGAGTTTCTTCAAAGATTGCATAGAAGAAGGAAATACAGAAATTGCAATCACATAACACAAGTTCTCTACGAGAACCAGTGTGACAAGTTGCTGTGGGAAGGACTTTCGTCTAGACTTTCCAAATTAACCCCCCAAAGTTAGATACCACGTATCAATTACTGGAATACTTTCTGGGCAGAGAATCTAGCAACTACAGATATTTATTATTTATTTATTTATTTATTTATTTATTTAGAAGGCTTCTACGGCGCCCCATTCGCCAAAGCCTTGGGGCGGCTCACAATAATAAATAAATAGAACAGAATAAAACAATATAATATGAGTTGGCCTGGCCCGAAAAATAAAATAAATAAATAATATTAACAATTAAAATAGTGTTTGAATAAAGAGATATGCCATATGTGTGCTAAGATGAAGCATTGTAACTATTTGAATAATTGTATGATCATATGAGAATCAAAGTAAAAACTTCTGTTAGAAAAAAATCCTGTTGAACCAGTTCCAAATGACCAAAATGCTATGTGTTTATTCAAAATAGCAATGATGTAGCTGGAATTTCTTAAGTATACTGAAGTGTTAGAGGACATGCTAAATTTAGTGTGTGTGTGTGTGTGAGAGAGAGAGAGAATGAAAGAGAGAGAATGAAAGAGAGAGAAAATTGAAAAAGAAACAGTAATTGTAGACAAAGAAAGCACAGTTCATCCTGAAATTTGGAAAAGACCCTTGGGTCTTCCACTTTGGGCCAGCGCTTTGTTAATTTGTGAGTCCACCTATGCTCAACTTGTATATTTCTAAATAGACTCAAATCCTGCAGATTTTTTTTAAATGGAACCAAACACAGAACCACGCAGGGCAGTGGGAAATATGCAAAAACATGTTTGTGTACATAAAGGAAGACACAGAAATATGCACACATACAAGCCTGGGGACGAGATGGTGCCCTTTCCCATTTCACATACAATAGGTGACTGGACTGCGAGGTGATTCTTTCTGCAAGCCTGGAACCAGAGTCAGTGTCTTCTTCCGTACCTGGAAGCTCTTTAACTTAGGGTTCCATGACAGGCCACATGGCAAACAAAACTCTATGCTCCAAAGGATGGGAATGGCCAGGGAAGTTTGGGGAGTAGACCTGGGGGGCATTTGTTCTGCTACTGCCCCAGCTTTCCTAGGTACCTGCCACCTGAGACAGCTTCCTCTCTCTGTCTAGTGACAGCCAGCCCTTATCAAAGTGGGGCCATTCCCTCCTCTCTGGAGGCAGAGTAGGTGTGTTTGATGAAGTGAGATGAGAAAAACTAGTTTACAAATAAAACCATCTATATGGTGCTTCTGTATCAGGAATGTGTGATCAGATGACTGGGTGAGGGCACATAAATCCCACATTAATACTTGGCATTTCACCTCTGTGAACTATTTATTGAAGTCATTGATGACAGAGCATGAGAAGTCCCGCCAGACATGTATGGAGATATTTTAGATACTAATTCCCAGATAGTAAATTAAGTAAACAGGTTATTACTTGAAGAAGTGTTGTTTCATAACACAGGGAACAAATTCTTGTTTTTAAGGCACCACTCCATCAGATGTAAACTTGGTCTTGAGAACAGAAGAGCTTTCTGAGTGGTGGCATGGCCTCCCTAGAGAAGTACATCCGGTGCCTGTTTAAAAAAAATGGCTAAAAATGTAAAACAATTTTTAAAAAATAAATAAATCTGAGCATTTAAAGAGATAGTTCCCTTTGTCACTGAACTTTACATGGAAGTGTGGATCCTTATGTAGTCCAAAGTGGTACCCTCCTTGCACAAGAAGACCAGATCAGCATGCTCTGAAAAACTCAGTTTTGCAGAAGTACAAAATACATTTAAGAGAGAAAGAGAAACCCTAATGGATGGAACTACCACTGAGCATGCTCAATAACTGTTGAAGAAGGAAGCAGAGATGGGAAACCTGAAGGAGACAACTCAAAGGGAGTCAATTGGAGGAGACTTACTCACTGCCTGGAGCACTAATCATGAGCACATTTCCCTACAAATGTCAGTTGTTCAGAGCAATTGCATTTTAATACAGTTTAAGTGCTATAACTGTATGCTTTCATCAGCTGTTTTTTGAATGTGTATGTTTGCTCCTGTTATTGGAGTTAATATATTACTTGCAATTTTTAAAAACTTCCTTGAAATCTTGTCTTACAGAGATGGTTCAAAATGTTGTAAATGCAATAAAAAGTTTTTTAAAACTTGTCAGTGTAGTAATTCCTTGCAGATCCTGAAGTCCCAAGCACAGACTCAACATACTGCCACCTTAAAGGAATTCTCCATTCCCTTCAGTGGAGGAAACAGCACCATGTTGCTTCATGCTGGAGCTTCATGGGCAAATTAGAGTACACATGGCAGTGCAGGTCTAGAGAGGTAGAAGGGATCATTTGTGCAGAGCATCTACAATTGAAAAGTTAATAAACAGCCTCTACAATGCTAGAGATCTAAAATGAGCTATGTGGTCAATGGAACCCTGATGGTTATTTACTTATGTACAATCTAGGAAGCTTCTTCGAATTCATGTCATTAGCTTTCCAAGGCTAAAGCAAGCAGAGATAATAATGCAAATAAAGTTCATGTCGCTAAACACCGCTATCGATATTTTCATTTCCCAGGAGGCCTCCTTGTCTAAGCAGCTATAATCATCTTCATTGTAAAGCAATATGGATTCCACATTTCACTTAGGGGAGGAAAAACTGCACATAAATATCAAGGATGCTTTCTTAATGTTTTTGTAAATGGCAAATTCAGTAATCCTTTGCCAAATATTAAAGCCTATAAAATGTTTTATGCCTTGGATGGATGGATGGATGGATGGATGGATATAGGCTGTGCCTAAACCCCAAATGCATAAGCATTTTTCAGTCCAATTAGCTGTGGATGGAATTATGGTCATTCTTTGATGAAATGTAATAGTGATCTTACTGTCTGATGCTGCACCACCAGGTTCTAGTATTGTGGGAGATCTCTCTCTCCATTTTCTCCAATCTATGTGTAATTTTGTACACCTCGATCATGTCTCTCCTTCATCACCATTTATCTAAGCTAAGCAATCCCAACTGTTGTTTATTATTAGGCAAATATACTATGCAATAGGTTATAATATATATTATATGTAATATAATATAATCCATTATAGTTGCAAATCTATGGGAAAAGACTTAGAGGGAAGAGGCCTGTCACATACTGTCATGCATCAAGTTTCTTTGCATATTTAAGGCAATAGACCATTTCTTCGCAAAAAGTTCTTTATTCACCAAAGGATACTTAATAAACTCAATGTATATGCACAGAATGGTTCATTGAATGCAATCTAAATAACTACTTCTCGAAACACTTCTTTCAAGTATGTCTTGCCTGAACCCTTCTGGAATTTGGAAATGTAAGTGCCCATTTTCTGTACACCAGTCCTCTAACTGGCTAGCCCTCCTCTCCCAACATTGCATCAAGGTATGAAGAACTGCACAAGGTTCGTCTGACTCTGACAGGTCCTCTCCCAAGCCCCCACCCAACATCTGTGCATCTTGGCTAATCTCAGAGCCTGCCTGAGTACTTGGGGAGAGTGGCATTAAGATAAGCACCTCAGCTTCTTTCAGCTCAAAGTCCAGAGCGCTACGTTCCCAAGACCTCTCCACCTCTTCCCCTTCATTATCTGACTCACAGTCCAGATTGGCATGGCCTGTGAGTTACAAGAACACATTCGCTCTCATTCTCACCACATACCACTTTGGTTTACCCACCACCCTTCATTGGAGTAGCAGATAGGCCATGGAGAATTCCACTGAGCCCTCATATGAGTAATGCGACACTCTAGATTAAAGAAGCAAGTATTTCACAGGTGTTGTGATAAAAGAATTATTTTCGACATTTCTTTGTTTCTATCTTACACGACATAATACCACTAGATCTTGCAGCAACATATAGGGAAGCACACCACAGCATAGGGAAGTGAAGGGTCTTTGTTTCTTGCCAGAAACAGGATTGTTTCTCTCCTCTTGAAGCTGGTTTTTCTTCTCTTTTAAATCTGGTAAGTATATAAATAAAAACCATCGGACAAACTGAAGATGTTCTTAGGAGAACTCTATCTCCCATAGACTACTGTGTCCCATCACACTATTAGCAAGAATGATGTAATTACAGAATAAAGAACCCTTTCGCCACACCTTTGCCATGCCAAAGGTGCTGTTCTACCAGTGGGTTAAGAGAAAAAAGTGTGTGTGTCGGGGGGGGGGTTGAGAGGGGACAGTTTGGGAAAAGGCAGCGGTGATTAATTGTGGGAAGTATGGAATTTCCCTTTGGATGTGATCAAACCCTAAGATACACTATAATTTTAGGGCTTCTAAAGTTCATTTTATGGTGGTTTTTAATGAGAAACCAGGGTTCATTCCCATGCCTGGTAAGGGAAAATGTCACCAAAATCACTAGGTACAGATGTACAGAGTTTGATAAATTATTCTGTCTGCATTTCACAGATTGTCAGCCATATTTTGTTTGGGATATGAACTGAATCTGTTATGGATTTCCCAGGTATCCCTAGGACCAGATCAAAGGTAAAAAAGCAGCAGTAGAAAATCCAAGAGGATAAAAACAAGATGCATAAGAGGTTGAGTTCCAGAGTCAGCAACCAAGGATGGAAGAACCAGACACAGCCCCATAGTCTGAAAAAGGAAGTCAGGAGTTAAGATTCACTTTGCAACAGGGGAAGAAAGCAGAAGTTTAGCAAAATTGGGAAATGGTCTTTCTCAGACTGAAGAGCTAGATTCACACCTAAGACTTTATAAGGCCTAGTCAGTACTGCAGCCAATGTGGCTTCTTGATGCCCAGGGCTCAATCAACAAGTCTAGTTCTTAACACAGTGACAGTGGCAGACAAGATAACACAATAGTGACTTGCTGTTGGAGGTCTTGATTCATACCATCTTCCCTTTCAAGTTACAACTCAACAGGATTGTATCAACTCTTACTTCATTTATGCAAAATGTATTTCATGCATTTATGCTTACATGCATTACTCTTCATGCATTTACGCTTACATGCCTACAAAGATGCAGACACAGTTGGTGTGGGGGGAAAAGCTATGCTCCTGATTCTGGAGGTCAGTCACAGTGCACTTAAATTAATCCCTAAGCAAAAATGCCTGCTCGGTCTTGTACACATACCACTTTTTGGGCTTTCAAAATGGGAAAGCATTTGGGGACATTCTGAGTGGTGGTGCCAGAAATTCTTAACATTTGAGGTGGGGAGCTCACAAGAAGGTGGAGCAGAGCACTGACTTCTACTCACAAGCAGATGAGTTAATTTTGTTCTAACATATTTTTTTTTTTTTAACATTTTTATGCCGCCCCATTCGCCGAAGCCTCGGGGCGGCTTACAACAAAAAGATTAAAATAACATTTTAAAATATATACAATAAAATACAAGTATATAATATAAAACATACACTATAAAACAAGCCGCCCTGGCCAAATAAAATTCAATAATATTAACATTTAAAATACTGCTTAAATAAAAAGGTCTTCGCCTGGCGCCGAAAAACAAATAACGACGGCGCCAGGTGGACCTCTCTGGGGAGCGCATTCCATAACTTAGGCGCCACCGCTGAGAAAGCCCTCCTCCGAGTAACCACCCTCCTAACTTCTTCCATGGAGGGCTCCCGGAGAAGGGCCTCTCCCGCCGATCTCAGGGGGCGGCTGGGCATATATTGTTTCACTGCAAGCAAGAGCAGCTATGCAGCCACTCATGTTTCCCACATTGCCTGTTTGAATGACACTCATTCATGATGTGGCATAATTCCAGATCAGACCGTGTCATGTGGAGCATCATTCAAACACCTAATGAGGGGTCTGGGGGTACATAAGGGTGCCACATGCAGTTAGAGTAGATCCATTGGCATAAATAGGACTTATCTTGGCCATGACTGATTTAAGTCTCATTGATTGCAATGAGTGTACTTTAAGTATGGTCAAATCTGGATTCAGTGTTTAAGAAAAGCAAGGGAAAATTAAAAATGAGATGCAACCTCCACTTACCTTCCAGGAAGCCCAGCTCTTAAAAATCTAAAAGTTTCCTCTTCAAAAAAAAAAAAAAAAAAAAAAAAAAATCACCAGCAGTTTTCGTTTCCTCTTTATACCCTTTCTCATCTCTTCACCCAGTAATTTAGAGAAGAATTACTCGAAAGAATTTCTGGCTCAACATTAATTTAAATGCTGCCCTACATAAATGCACCTTTTTCTATTTGGGAATTTAATCAAATTTACTCTTCCCAGTACTGCTCTCTGGAAATACTATTGAAAAATTTCACCAATGTGGTTTGAACTAAAATGAGACAATGTGGTATGATCCAATAAATAATTAGGGACAGAATGATAGGATAAGTTACTGTGTTCCCTGTAGGTTACACATAGGGAAAAGAAATAACTGAATACATTCAAAGATAAATTAAGGAGATAGGTTTTTCTCTTGTGCATTGCAGAGTAGTTAATGGGCAATCCTGTTCCTTGCATTTATAAAAAAAAGATGTTCTGGGATTTGTCCTGTAATTTATCAATTGCTTACTGACCACTGAATTTACCAGGTATCTTCAGACATAGTGAACCTGCTGTGATGGGAATGTATAAGCTACAACCAAACCTTCTATTCATTCTAATGGAATGTTAATGGAAAACAGCCACTTGAGCTGATCCATGCAAAAGATTCTTTTTTTAACAGCCCATATACCATTCTTTTGTTATCTGCATTAATAGCAGGGAAAACAATATGAGGAATGAACTGATTTGATGCCTAGCAGAAATAACTACTGCAGAGGAACAGAATAATGCTGTCATCCATGCCATCAGGAAGATATTTGAAGGAAATTAAGCACCAAAAAATAAAACTTTTATGAATTAAAAAAGATTACTCGGCAACTACATGGAATAGCTTCTCTAAACATTGCTATTAAATGTAGAAAATAAATTGGATTGAGACCCTTAATTCCTTTTATTATTTTTAGTAGATGAAATGTTTTATTACAATTAAACTCATCTGAAACTTATTATTCTTTCCGTATGCTAATTAATAGAGTAAGATCGTGGATTTGTTAATTAAAATACGATACCTCAGGGAAACTGAAATTAATTTTGATGTCCTAATAGAGCTACCATTATGTCATTAAATCTTCCCTATACTTTATCTGTTTGGTCGGTTTGTTTTTTTATAAAGAGAATAAATGTTTTTATTTTGTTTGCATTTGTAATAGAATTGTAGAATGGCACCATTCTAATATGTGTAAATGTGATGAGTCAATAGAATGGAAGTGAGGATGGAACCAGACAGAGAGCTGGATATTTTGGGAGAAGAGGGTCAGCATCAAGGCTAGGCATGGCTGGTCACCCACCAAGGGCCCACAGTCCAGCCAGGCCCACTGACAGAAGTCCTCAGAGTTGCTGTTCTTCTTCTCCATTTCAGCCTACTCGTTCATCTGCTATTCACTGTGACTCAGGCATTGTGGAGGAGGAACAATAAACACCACTGCCTACTTCTTCAATGACGCTCTGCCTACTTTGTCAGCAATTGTTGGCAATGCTCAGAAAGGCATTTGGAAAAAGCAGCAACAGATAGCAATTGTGGTGAGAAGAGCTGTTGAGAAGGTCTTGGTCAAAACCTGGAATTGGCATTTCTGTCTGCAGTGGGCAGGGCAGCAGCAACAACATACAGCAGTCTAGCCATCAAGTGTTACTATGGGCCCCTGTTTTTTAATTACCTTAAGCCTCTGCATCCTTGACTGCTTCACTGTAGTACAAAAGCGGGCAATTTTGATCCTTCAGATGTTTTGGTCTCCAACTCTCATCAGCTTTACCAGTGTAGCCAGTGGTAATGGATCATGGGACCTGTAAGCCAAAACATCTGCATAGCCACAACTTTCACATCCCTGCTCTAAAACAATGCTACACAAGACCCTAGAGGTTTATCAGGGAAGTGGAATGTTACGTGCCATGACCTATCACCTGGACTTCAACAGTAAGCCAAGATGTACTGAGAGGTGGCTGTAGCTGTCGTTGTGGGTTTGTGGCAGCTCAGCAGTGGGCTCTCCTGAAGGCCTGGGCCCTTGACAACTGCCCAAGAGTGTTGATCCCTGATGCCAAGCATGATTTGATAAATAGTCCTTGTAGAGTAGAAGACAATTGATGAACAGTGCAGGAAGTTCAACAAATGGCTCTGGCGGGGCTGTTTTCAATTTATAATCATTTGAAGATTTGAAAGTCCTTACAGAAGAGGAAAATAAAACTTGCAGAAAGTTTTCCTTATGTAAAACTCATTACTATAGGATATAGGATTTAAACATTTGCTCTTGTTTTGCCCTGCGATTCGAAATCTATGGTTAAATTATCATCACGACCTAGTTCTTCATTTCAGTTAATTGCCAACATAAATAGTGAATTAGCTACTAAGAAAATTTGCAATAAACTGTTAATTGTTATTCTAAAAGATTTTCTTTTTATGTTTTACAAAAAAGTCCTGATTTCAGCTGCAAAGAAGAGCAAGGCAGACTTTTTTTCCATGATGAACTACCCAGAACCTGCTGCACAAGCAGTGTGTGACTTGTGCGTTTTAAGTCAGCCCAAGGAAGTCAGCATCATTTGGCAACATTCTCAGCTATTATTCGGCAAACTTCAGTATCTCTGCAGGCAGGCTCATATCAGTGGACTTACAGTGGGCACCAGCTATAGCAAAACACAGCTGATAAACCAAAATTCAAGGTGAGTTACAAAATCAGATGGCAATTTTAGGGCTTTGTTGTTTGTGATGGAAAGGTAAAGAAGCGATGGGTAGAAAAGTTTAATATTTCTAGAAATAAAAAGCTTCTTCCAACTCTCATGTGAATTCCTACATTTAATTCATACTCAGCATTTTCAAGAACAAGAGGATTTCAGATAATAACATCATAATGGAATATTTGACACCAACATCTGTGAGACCTTCTTTAATGAATAGATAATAGCTTTGGGAATTGCTTGACCCAAAACTTGGTGAATGGGTTCCTTCTTTCCCAAGTCAGTCAAAGCCATTCAGCTGGGCTTCCAGCCTGCGAGACTGGTAGTTGCTAACTTCTGGCCATGGGCATTCTTGAAAGTTGTTAACAAATACAGCCTTTGCCAACCTTTCTCATAGGATGAAGAGGCATGCGGATCAATTTGATGGAAAGTTGTAAATGAGAGAAATGCCTTTACACAAGGAGTGAGGAATGTGTGGCCGTCAGATGTTGTTGGACGACAGATTACATAATGCTTCACCATTGGTTCTGTTCGCTAGGGCCAGTGCCAGTTGCAATCTCCCAACATCAGCACAGCCATGCATTCTTCTACCCCTACTTTAAAAACTACAGCAGAGAAGGCACCTGAACAGGCACTCTCCAGGTTCTCTGAACAGTGTTTGTTTTGGGCTTCATTGCCTAACTATAGATTTTTGACTCAAACAAGTCCCAGCTATTGCTTTTTGCTGGCATGAAATCCATATATAACTCAGAGTGCAGATGACGGAGATGATCAGGTAGAGGTAGCCAAACTCTATACTTTCTGTCACTCAATTTTTTGCCCTGTTCTCTGCTTCTCTGTCCAGTGGTGGCACAAGAGTTGTCAGGTACTTTTGAACACAGCTGGAAACAGGGGTGTAGCATCTATTTACCATCTACCTTCAGGGTTTTTGTAAACAAACTCTGAAAATTATTAGAGACCTGAAAAATGGCGAACAGAGGCTGAACAGTGTCACTGCCCCCTATTCAACAAAATGGTTCCATTTCTTTATTCTTTTAGGCAGAATCAATTAAAGGTGGACATGGGGAATTGCAGCTTTACGTGGAATACAAATGTCAGAGTCCTCCAGCACTGTGGCTACTTCAGAAAGAGCAACCAAAATATCCTGCTATGCTCTAGTTCTGTAAAGCTGCTGGTGACCTGTCAGTTTGAAACCATCCTATCCCACAGATAACAATTAGGAAGGGATTCATCAAAGGGGAGAAATTATTATAAGACCTTCACTCTAAGATGATTTCTTCAGAGCAGAATTCCAATTAGTAACTCTGCCCTGCACTGTAATCAGGGAGGATTTGTATTGTGTATTCTCATATCTGAATGAATGAATCTTACCTCACTTGAAAGATATTACAGCCTTTGGGTCAAGCTGGGCTCTGAATTCAGTGTATTTGAAATGCTAAATTCTATTTTGGATTAGACATTTTGGATCAATACTGGGAGTAAACAGAATATGCTTAATTATGAATTATGAATAAATATAATATTATGTCGAAGCCTTCCAGTTATCTCCATCCTTTGTTGCCATTCAGTTACCAGAATCAAGCCTTACACAGAATGGAAGTAAGGCAAGAAGTCTGTGTATATTTTGTAAGAAGTAGTGAACTTATTACACTACCACATTCTCTGTAAAAATGTGCAAAGGCTAAACTCTTATTCATAAATCCTATGCTGGGCTTCATTTTTGCAGTATTTCTTCTGAAAAGGAAAAAGAAGCCACAGTTCCAAACAATCAAATGAGCATTAGCCACCCACGATAACAAATCATATTGACACTTCAATAGCAAATCACTCCATTAGTAAAAAAAAATGTTTGAACTGCAAATCCTGTAGATATAAGTATTCTCTGTCAGTGATGAATGGTTTTGATAGAAGAAAAGCCTTAGCAACAAAGCTCATGAAACTTACTGATGTTCCCTGAATTATAATAAATAAAAAGAGGGCTATATTTTGAAGTTCATCTGCAACGCTCTTTTGATGCCTCTTTACGTAACTCACTGAGGGTGCAATCCTATGACTGCTAGGCAGAACCTAGAGGAGGATAAGAAAATTTGGAGTCCCAGCTCCAATCTCAGAAACATGCTACAAGAGCAGGGCTTGGACTCCAAATCTGAATTGCCTTCCTTCTGCCCTCACAGCCAGCACAGAAAGAACCAAGATGGCACTGTTTAGTCATTCTGGACAGGCAGGGAAGGAAACAGGTTCCTCCAGCATACATAATATCTCAGCAGTACTTCAGTCTTACATTTTGGGGCAAAAGACCTAGATGGTCAAAACAGGTCATCTAACGTTCTGCAGGAGGGAGAAGCATGCAAGTGACCTTCACCTCTGAATGTGCACTCCTGCAATAAATGTATCCTGCTGATTCTTTCTGTCCTACTGATTTCCAATATGCTCACAGTATCTATGTTCTCATTTAGTACATCACAGTTCAAGTTCATTCATAGCTCCTGTGAGAGTGTGTCATGCCAGATGTTTCTTATGCAGCAAAATATGGGGGTAAGCCTTGGGTTCCTCCAATGTGCAAAGAATGTGTAGTGTGAATCAAGGCCCATGACAGTAAGTTCTATTCAAGTCAACAATATGTTTAGGAGGACAAAGACAAAGGGTAGATAAATTATGTGAAAGGGTGCCAAAGTACCTATACCTATATGCATGCAAGTCCAATACACATGGCTGGGGACATTCATAAGCACAATGCTTGACCCCACACCTCGCCACATCCGGCACTTGCTGATTGGCCTGATGGAAGCAGAGATCCCTGCCCACTTGTCCCAGTGGCAGTCCCTCCATACTCCTGAAAATGCTACATGGAAGCTCAAAGTACTCTGCTAAATGGAATATGCTGTGGGTGTTGGGTGGAAAAAATTCTCAAAACTGGAGTAGAGGCACCTTCTGTGAGTGGAGCCCTTCTATCGACAATAGGCAGATTCCAGATCTGGAAGCTTGGTTTCACCATTTCCAATCAATAACAGAACATGGAGCTTTAAGAACTAGATCAAACCAAGGTTCCTACATTCACTGTCAAGGATTAGCTAGGTTCTCTACCTCACCAGTGGGGTATGGTGGTGATCCCTTGTCAGCTCCTGATGTTCATAGGTATTCCACCTTTAAAGACAGAGTTCCCACTTTGCATTACCTGAGAGAAGTTCATGTGTTGAAAGAATTCATGAGAGGGATGCAGAGCTGTGTAAACTAGCCCTACTTCCCATGGATGCACCTGGCAGGAATAGCTGGTGTGCTCAGTGCCAGCACCCCCTGCTGTCCACATGTTTGTAATGTGTCACATGGGGATGTATATTTACCCTGTCAGGTACATCCATGGGCATCACAGAGTTCCTCCACACTACGAAGAGATTCAGATGGGCTGAAGTTTCCTTTTGTGTGGAGGAATACTTCATGGATTATCTTGGTACACATCTACAGACCCTTTCTATACAACCCAAGCACAGTCACTGGGAGGCAGGAGTAGTCCATGGAGCCCCAGAACCCACTTCACACATGCTTGTCTGACCCCCTTCCCATGGCTAAGAGTTGTTGCCAGACAACCCTAACCAAAATCCTTCATGGAAATGCCTAATCCCGGAGGCTGGTCTGTTTATCACTTTTATTGCATGGAGACCATATGAAAATGGCTTGCTTTTGCTAGTGTAAAACAGACATAATGTATCAATCAACTCTGAATGAGGGAGTGTTATGTGTGAGCACACTTTATAACTGGAATTATGCTTTAAACTCCTATCAGTGCAAGAAAAAGATTGATGAATCTCATACCACAAAGGAATGCATCTGTGGTGGCCATGACATCACAAGAAAAATATGAGTATAGACTACAATTAAGAAGAATAATTGTGATTTTACATCTCTTGAGTTTTGTACAATACCCTTTTTCTTGTATTGCCCTTTGTATGGTCACTTAATACTTGTGAATCATGCCTATGATGTCACTGATACAATCTCCATGGCAACTTGGTCACTTGAGTGAGAAATATGAGCAGGCAACTCAATGTTACTCTCTCTCTCTCCCTCTATCTCCCTTTATGCTTTTAGAGGAACCATTAGCCTTATGATGTAGTCTCCATTTTGAAGCAAGATCTCCATATATAAATTCCATTTCCATAGCAGTTATTGCATTCCAGTGTGCAAGGCAGATGTCATTATTTCCTGGAAATAATTTCATTCTGCAAAGGAGTAATCACCCTTGACGAGCACAGGCTGACGGTAGGACAAAACCTTTATTGCGCTTACATGCTTCATCCTTCTCTACAACAGAAAGCATTGCATTTAGCTCTGGACAGACATTTCCCTGCTCATACTTCTTCTCAGTGAATTGGTCTCAGTGCATTGGTGGCCCACCAATATCTAAGAGACAATACATGCAACAAAGCAGATTGCATTCCCAACTGCTTAATGCAAACAGGTATTCTGCAAATGTAATTTCCCTGCTTAGCTTTCTTGTTCACACAGGTGGAAAAGTCTCTAAAATGAACATTTTTATTCCCTTGCTTACAAGCATCATCTCCCCCTATTGTCCATACCCACAAAATGCAGTGAACAGGAATATGAGAAAGGTGTTGTGTTTCCTTACCATTCTTTTGTAACCTGACATGAAGTAGACAGACACCTTTTGAAGTCTGTGCATGCTGTGCTTCCCCCCATCCCTTCCTGCAACAAGAAAAGACTTTTCTTTTAGCCTGGCTTCCTTTGAAGGAGTGACTTAGGCAGCTTCATGGCCTCACAAGGTAAGTGATTATATATAACCTATAAAGGAATGTTTACTTAAAAAAGAAGGCTACCCCTAATAGTATACAGCAATCAGCAATCTGATTAAATAGGGAAAGTGACAATTCCAAGACATGGTAATTTCAGCTCTGACAATGCTGCAAATGGAGGCAGAATATAATAGAATGTCAAATATAATATACAAAGTTAAACCCACATTTCCTTATGAATGTGTGATGTTGGTTCCATCTCAGTGCCTGCTTCAGTCTGCATATGGACGCATGCTCTTTATTCAACACAATAAGGATCATGGAAAAGTCATGCTTCCATTAAAAGGTTTGCATCCTTCAAACATACTTCACTTGAGAAAGATTGCATCAGCAAGTAATGATCATTTGAACATGCTTGAAAAAATTCTTGTTAATGAGCTTCCAAAAGACAAGCAAGTGCAATCGGACTGAAGGGTAGTTTGTGTCATGTCTTCTTTTTAGTTTGAGACAGCTACGTTCTCATTAAAGGTGAAAATTGCAGCCAACTGAAAAGCTTTTCAAGCTCTTTCCTTTAAAAAAAAGCAAGAAAGATGAAATGTTACACTTAAAATTGAAGTCAAAGTCTACTCTCACACCTACCACTTTGCCTCTTTAAATAGTACAGGTGTTAAAATTTGGCATGGGCTCATTCTAGAAGCACTAACAAGTTCACACACCCAGCTTCTTCTCCCACCCCCTCCATGTCCCTGAAAGAATGATAAATAAAATGCTCCTTTAAAGAAATCATCTGTTCTGCTGAGCAGTTTTAAGGGCAGCCACTGAATGTCATCAAACAAGTAGTCATCTTGGGGCATGAGAATTAATACACTTTCTAATACCATTAAAAAACAAACAAGCAAACAAGCCAGAGCCGGTTTTCCCAGCTCTAAACTGGAATTTCTCTTCTAAATTATGAAGAGAAAAATCCATAGTAAATATTTTCAGGCACTTCACACACACACACACACACACACACGCAGAATGTTGTGTTCAAATAAAGCACAGTTCTGCATATAAATGGAATTAGCAAAATCACTTGAAGTAATATACTTCTAACAACAAAGAAGTGTAAGTCAAATAACAACAATAACAACAAAATTGCTATTGTATCAAGTGCTTTATTTACACAACATAGTATATTTTATGCATGTAAAAATGACTGAAATAAAATCCTCAATGCACCAACACTGCAGATACACAAAATAATACACACCACTCTTCAAAAGGACTTAGATTTCCATGAATATTTAGTGCACCTGCTGCTTGATTTTCTGTAGTTTAAGTCTGACTGACAGGGCAGACTTCATTTTGCCTTCTTTCTCCCCCCTTCCTTGAAGATGACACTAGCACTGGGCCAGTAAAACTTCACGCCATTTCATGTAACATGAGTTTTGGCAACAACAGGATTCTGTGAGGTAAAATGATGCAGGAGAGAAGATGAAATATTTATGACCCAGTTATACATTTTTAAAAAGCTAGATAGAAATTCAAAGGGATTCCTCCTTCTTCCTGTGGCTTGGTCTTTGAAGCAAAGCTGTGGCTGCAATGATAAATTAAGATCAAAATATGATTACATGATGAAACAGCCAGGCTCACATCCAAATAATAGAAAGGAGCCTCTTTTTAAAACCACAAGAGCAGAGAAGAGAAATTAGTTGATATGTCCAAATTGTAAAAGATATCCCATCATGCAAGGGGTTTTCTGAATGGGGTGCCTGACCTCTTCAGGAATCCTGGAAAGTATGAAGATCAAACAGAACATGATCGGGAAAGGAGCACCGAGGCTGTCTCAGGTTCCTGTGACATGAAAGGAGATGAGTGGGAGATGGGTAGGCAGGCTGGAGGACTGGAAACCACATAATCAGTACTGGGCATGCAGATTGCTGTGTGGATATGGGGCATAATAAATCAGACAGCAATTCTCAGCATACCGCAGCCAGCGTGACTGGGTGGTGCCTGCTGGGAGTTGTAGTCAGCACATCTGGAGGGCAGTGGGTTGGAAGACTGCTATTGAAGATGAACATGGGGATGAGTTGCTAGAAAGAGAAGCTTGGAACTCATTGAGAAATTAGGCTAACAGGGATTATTACAAAGGATCGCTGAGTCTCTCAAAGTGGCTTACAGCATAAAATCACAGAGCTGAAAGAGACCATGGAGATTATGAAGTCCCACCCCCTTAATGCAGGCTCTTCAATGCTGGATGCAACTACAACTTCTCTGACAGATGGCTACTGAACCTTTGTTTAATGCCATCAGAGATGAACTCACCACTTGCCAAGGCAATCTGTACCACTGTCAAACAGCTCTCTCTACGAGGGCATGTCTCCTAGCCAAAATCCACTCTCCTGCAATTTTGAGCTACTGATTCTGGCCCTGGGTTCTGGAGCAAACCAGAACAAATCTGTTCCATCTTCCATGTGGTAGCCCCCTGAAACTGAAGGGCCACTGTGGTGCCTCGCCAAACCCTCCCACAAATATACATAGTGCCTTATGGTCTGAATCCACATGGTATCCCTCTTCTTTTTACCATGTGGGTTAGCCCTGAGACTGAAGTGGCACAAAATAATACATCAGAGCTGACATCTTATGTACATTTCTTTGAGACCTCACACGTTATAACAGATAACTTTTCATAGGTATGGGCTACAATCCAGTAATACCATAAATGACAAACTAATGCCAGTTTTCATGACCAACTTGTTCACTTGGTTTTGCACAGATTCTCCAGGCCAGATTCAAAAAATCATCCAAGATCCTCTGCCTGGTTCTCCAGAACTTCCAGCTCAACTGATGCCTTCAGAAAACACCACCATCTGGAAACAAGCCCAACTTCCTGCCAGTTTACCTCCTGGTCTGGAATACTTAAGCCAGGTCCTATACTCTTTCCAAATACAAACCTGAGGATGCAATGTTTTGGGCTGTAGATGCAGGCCTCTGAACTCATTGCAGGTCTGCAATGCAGGCCTCTGAACTCAAAAGCTTCTCTGTATCCAATGCAGAGCAGGAGGAAGATGGAGAAGATTTTCACCTCACTATCCTCTGTATTCACTGTGCTTGCAGGGGCAAAACTGGGCCTGGGACTGGAGGGTTCTTCACATCCTTACGTCCTCACTTCCTTCCCACCAGAATTCTTCCTTTCCCTCCTTCCAAGGCTGCATTCGCAACCTAGAGAAACAGCTGGGACAATTATTTCTGGGGATGAAGGAGCAGATACCAGAGTCCCCTTTCCAAGGTTGTAGGGATGTCTATAGCCTTGGAAGGGGGGATTGCTAAGGACCCACTGGTCTTTGAGATGTTATGCTGGGACCACAGATTTGCTCTTCTCAAATTAGAAAAGCCCTTCTTAGGGTTTACTTCCATCATAACAAAATCTGCTGTGCTTTTCTTGAAAAACTGTAAAAAGAGGTTTTGTTTGTTGTGGTTATCATTTTGAGATTGCATCAGATGTTCTTGATTGCCTTGAAATTTACTCCACATTTCACTTAATTTTGTTCCAACCATTTGTTCTCCTCAGGGAAGTAGGATAACTCTGCCTCCTCTCCACTGTCGTGTTTGGGGTAGTTACAAATTGCCTTTACAAAGCCTTTCGAGGTTGTCACACATCAACAGAGTGTGAAAACTGCATTAGAGTAAAGAAGAAGGTGGCAGAATTTGCTTCCTCTGCTGTAGATAGTAGTGTGGTTCTAACTAAGCAATTCCATTCCATGTCTGATTTCTTCTTTGAAGGAGTAGCAAAGTTTCTCTCTTGTTCCATGGTACGTTTAGTCCTCTATCCATTTTGCTCATGGGGATGATCAATCCATGAAATAGTAGTGGTATCCTGACAATCCTTCTAAAAGATTCCGGTGGTTGAATTGCTTACAGCAGCCTTCCCCAACCTAGTGGCCTTCAGAGGCATTTGGACCACAACTCCCAGAATTCTCATCAAGAAGGGCCATTCACTGGGAATTCTGAGTGTTGCTGCCCAAATATGTCTGGCACACCCAAAGTTGCAGAAGGCTTGCTTAAATTCTATGCAAAAGGACATCTTTCTCTTTTCTCCAAACTGTTACATGGAATTTCTTTGGAAGACCTGGATGTGTCCAAAATTTAAACCTGTTTTTCTTCCCACATATAAACTTGTTGACAGTTTAGAATGCTAATAAAAGATATGAATGTACTGATAGGGCTGCTCACAGGGTAGGGGTTTTAAAAAGGAGATGATAAAGACAGAGGAAGATGGTACAAAGTGCCTCCGGGGTGGACTGCAGAGAAAGTTGCTGTGCTGGATTTTCAGATTTTTAACTGAATTTTCCCCCATTGTGCACCAGTTTTCAGCCTCAGAATTTGTACAAATGCATTTGCACATGTTCATGCAAATCTGCTCTCCTGAAAATGCCCAAATGAGCCAAGAATGTCCAAATCCCCTTGCAACATGTATTTTCATGCTTTATAGGGGGATTTGTGCAAATGATAGATGGTTTGATTGTTCTGCATCTACATTTGAGGGAACATATGCAAAATAAAATGAGTCTCCAAGCCTGATGGATTCTACATCACATAGGAAAGACTCTAAAAATCACATAACAAAATCCAAGTGGCAGATTGCAAGAAATTCAGACTTATCTGAGTCTGTTGCAGATGGCTCCAACATTCTACTAACTACTTTGAAATCTGTTCATGTCTGCTGTAGATTTGGAATAAATGGATTGATGACCAGCACAGCTACCCATTTTTAATCTTATTGCATGGTGTTTGTGAGATAAGCAAAAGTTTAGGGAACCGCCTCTTTTAGGCTCCCCCACTTTTGCTGTTTTCCAGCTCTCCATGCAGAGGACCCTCTTATTCCATCTGATATTCTGCTGCAGGCTCAGATTTGTAGAATGAAAGTCAGCTTTGAGGTTTTCTAAAAAGCAAAACTTTTGATTTATAGCTGGACCAAACTCGGGTGGAATCAAATCTAAATGATGAAGCCTTAGAACTCCTGTCATGCCATCAGTGTACTCAGATCTAAGGTTTCTTGCCTGGGAATATCAGATCAGATCAAACGCTTCCAAATACTCCATGAAAATGAAGCCTGTTCAACAACAAGGGCAGAACAGCTTCAGAAAGCAATATATATATATATATATATATATATATATATATATATATATATAAAAATTAAAGAATTGCATTTGGCATTTGCTCCATTTTTTCACTTGCCTTTTCTGAACCATGAAACACAGGAAGAACTTCAGGAGAATCAAAGGGTCCCACTTGCAGTTTGTCATTATTGGTATTCATGTTTCTGGTTTTGATGTCATTTTCTTCCTGAATGTTGCATTTCTGAAAAGTAAGCATACATCACATTCCTTATCTTAGCCAATATTTTGTATTTCTGAATATGCAGCTGTTCTGGATGTCCACAAGTCATTTCAATAAATGAGGCTTCAATATGATAAAATCAACTCACCTGCCTTCCAAACTGAATTGGGGAATATTCGTAACTCAAGTTTATAAAGCATCAATGCCATATACCCGATCTTGCTTAAAGTAGGCATTTCACAATGTGGCTTCATTCAAACATTCCAGTTAGGGAGAACATAATAAATGGGCCTTGTTTATTGGCTTAAGGTTGAACTTTGTTAGCGTATGGAAAAAATGCATTCATATCAGACTGGCTAGTGATTCTAGAGAGATCCTTTCCTACAAATAGGATACTCCATATCATGCTCATGATGCCCAGTCAACCCAATTCAGTGCTTGAAACCATTTTGTTCTCCACTGCATCTGAATATGATAGATATTGCTGCTGCAGATGATGCATTGTCTTTCCTCAGCTAATGAGGAAGGTATGGCAGTTCCTCGCATGCATTGGAACCACGTGTGGTTTCCAAGAAGCACTGACATGAATCTTCTGCACATTCTTTAGGCTGCAAGGAGTGGGCAACCTGAGGCTGATGCATTGCATGTCACCTTCATCACCACCACTGGTGTGGTCCCCACTGTCCTATTGCTGCCAATTCAGCATGGTGGCCGCACTGTTGGTGGGTCCCTGTAGGGCTCTGGTGGGGGACAAATGTGAAACCCAGACCCCTAACATTGTCCACCCCTGCTATACATCCTTATCTGAGTGTAAATCCCATCAGAATTGATGGTTCAGATTGCCCCATTAGCAAAATGTTTTTCTGCCAAAACAAGTACCTTCGGCACTTCTTCTCAAGCTAATTTCTTCTGCCTCCCAGCACAAGAGAGATTGCATTACTGTGCTAATAGTACTGAACTACTTCTGTGATTAATAATAAAAACAGAGCTAGTTATTGGTATTGACTATTGATCAATATGAACACCTCTAAATATCTTCAACTGTCCTTTTTTAAACAGTTGGACCAGATAATTATTCACCAGCAAGTGGAACTACTCCAAGGTAATTCACACTTTAACTTGGGGGTGGTCAAGTCTGCTTCTGTATGGTCCATGTGAATATACAAAGAGTGGCATTCAAAATCAAATAGATTTTCAAACACCTTTAAATGTAGACCATTTTAACATAAAACATTTAAAATAAAAGGTAATTTCCAATATCTATGAGGAACTGATTACATGCAATCTTTTTCATTATGAGCCTGAGAGAAGAAATACATTGATAAACCTCTTTTTAAAATAGCCACAGATATAAATCCATAGATGAGGGGCCACCAATGAGAAGGTCTTCCTTGTAGTACCCATCAACCTGACTAATCTTAGTAATGTGCCAAGTGCCTTTACTAGATAGGGTATCTAAAGGTTACCTTAAAACATGGGCAGGTTAATAAGGGTGTAGGTAGCTCCTCAAATAAACCAGAATAAAACCATTTAAGGTTGTAAACACTGTTAAGTTCTTTAATGTAGCTAGATCGTGCCTCAAGGGTGTTAGCAGCCCACATGATTATCAGATGGTTTATTTATTTATTTACGTACTTATTATTAAATTTATATTCCACAGAACAATAGTCCAACAGGTCTCTCTAGGTAGGTACAAAACATATACCAATATAGTAAACAATAAAATAATAATATACATAACAATAAACCAATAGTAAAAAAAAAACACTTCATAACGATATAATATACAGCCAAGAGTTTAAACAGTAACGAGAGAGTTAAGAACAATGTGAATTGAAATTTTAAAAGATTAAAATGTAATTTAGTTCCAATTAAAACTTATATAGGTAAAATTAATTATTAAAATATCTGGAAAATATTTGCCTGGTGCCCAAAAGATTGTAAGGAAGGTGCCAGGTGAACTGATGTTGGAAGGCTATTATAAGCATTTGATCCAGAAAGTAGCAATTTTACATGTAGCACTGTACCAATGGTCGTTAGATGCATCTCAAATAATGGCGATTGCATGAAATAAAGGTCTTCACATTTGACTTCATTTAGTTATAGTTGGGACTGAGACATGCAGCAAGTATGAGATTAAAAACCACATGGGACAAAGAGTTTACTTTGCAGTGGAAGAAAATGGCTTTTTTGATCGTAACTTCTGTGCACCGCTACGGTCTTTCACTATGAGAATCACGGACAACACTGGTCGAGAGGTGATCACTGTGAATAGACCTTTGAGATGTAATAGTTGCTGGTTTCCTTGTTACCTGCAAGAGGTGAGTAAATCCTACTAATAATCAATTTTATTTAAAAACACATTTTTATATGTGCACTTTGATATCCATGGTGATCTTACCTACTGATAAGTGATTATATTTGAACACACACACACACACATTCTGTATTAGATTGCTTTTTAAACTTTACAATTATGTTTGCAAGCCTCATGTTTTATCATATTTTGTATTGTTCCACAGCTAGAAGTCCAGTCTCCTCCTGGAACCACAGTTGGCTATGTTGTTCAGAAATGGGACCCTCTTCTGCCTAAATTCACTATCAGAGATGCAAGCAAAGAAGACATATTGAAGATAATTGGCCCTTATGCAACATGTGGTTGCTTTGGGGATGTTGATTTTGAGGTACTTTGAATAACATTGCCTGGTATTTGAGGTTTTTGCATTTTAAATCTGCACTGGATATGTCAGGCAAAATGATGGGAGGACTGGAATAGGTCAAGATGACTTCCACACTATGTGACTTTTTGATGCTGTTCAGTAGAAAGCTGAACATGGGAAGAAGATGACGGCTTTTCCAGCATATGGCTGGCCTTTGGCCCTATGTCCTTGGGGAGGTTCTAAAATAACATAGGGACATATAATAAAGATGTCCAGAACAAGGTCCTGGAATTTTATGGTTGATTGTGTATAATAATTTTCTATTTGTGTTGTTATACTGCATTATCCTATTGTATTTGTAGGGCTTAAACCATCTAGAGATCTTCAACTATTGGACAATATAGATACTGGATGGATAGATGGCTGGATGGATGAGAACAGAAGATTAGGCTGGGAAAGACCAAATGACTCTCTAATATGGCATTGTATTTGCACAGTGGTCAACCACATGTCCATGGCATCTCCATTGCAGTGGACCATCACTTAACACTGGGATGGGCAACTTTTGGCACGATAGATTTTGGTCCTCAAAGTTCCCATGATCATTCTCCATTGCCTATATTGGCAGGCTGTTTGGAATTGTAAGCCAAAATATCTGGAGGGCCAAATATTGTACACACCCAACTTCATGGTACTAAAGGTATAATTAGCCAGGTCTGGAGTGAGGGCTGGGCTGGGCCATGAGCTAGCTCATCACCCATGTGGCATGGCTACTTAGCTAAATCCATCTTCAGGTAGGCTTATTTTTCAATGCATATTTTGTTTTGTTTTAAGTAGCTGAAGGCTGAAAAGCACCAGAAAAAATATTGATAGTGGGATATCTGAACACAAAGTTGATTTTTCTTCTCATTTGTAATACTTAATGGTTCACAAATTACTAGTAATAGTAACTAGGTGAGTAAAATTAAACGGGTGTTTGGCTTGAGACAGTTGAATTTTATGTTCAGCCTGTGGTTGGCATTACTTGGAAGGTGTTGTAGGAGGTACCTGTACCAAATATAAAGCATTTGACAATGCCCTAAACATATAATGCAACTGAAATATCCATTCTTCATTCCAGTCATTTAGAGCTCCTAATTCTTAAATTATTTTGTTGTCTCCTAAATAGCTCCACTGTCATTGTTCTCTGCCAGTATGTTTAATTTCATTTATCCACAAATACTTTAGGGTTATTCTGTATGTACTCCTTTTACACCAAGCCTGTTATTTTCCTTTTCCTGCAGGTGAAATCTCTAAATGACATGTCAACCATTGGCAAGATTTCCAAATATTGGTCTGGCTTTGTCAACAACATCTTTACCAATACAGCCAACTTTGGTATTCAGGTCCCTGCAGATCTTGATGTAAAAATTAAGGCTGTAATGATTGGTGCTTGCTTTCTTCTAGTAAGTATAGCAAACGAGAAAAACTGGCAAAGTCCTTCCATTCTTTATGCCGTCCTTCCTACACGATCTTCAGTGTAGCATGATCTTGGGGACAAAATTATTATGTTTCATGAGTTAAGCCAAAATTATTATGTTTCATGAGTTTCTACTGCCAAACCCAACAAACTAGTTGCGCACTGGCTAAACTCCCATGATCAGTTCTGTGCATGATTCACAACTGCATGAAGAATTATTTATCTATATGATAAATTAAAAAATAAATTAAGAAGCACAGAGATAGCGTCAATCACATATACACTATCACACGAAGATACAGTTTTTTCTATGTATCAAGTGCTCGCACCTTTCTAAAAACCATGTGATCTTCGCCTTTTGGAGAGGCTTGAAAGCCTGAGCATAAACTAGTGTGCAAATGAGGTGGAAGAGACGCAGTTAACCCAACAGGCCGACTATAACTCAGTAGCAGCCGTGCATGCACTCCATGTGTAAAAGGTCTTGGGTTCAATCCTTGCCAATCCACACACTGAAGAACAACACATAGTCCTGGCGTATTCCAGAGATTATGAAATTCAAGATCATTTATAACACACAAGCAGTAATGTAAATTATGCCGCACTAGTTTAAAAACCCTCTCGTACAATGCCAATAGTATTATTTGTTTATTATATCTATAGGCCACCCTATAGCCCAAAAGGCTGTCTGGGCGGCTTACAATACAGGCATGGAAGAATGGGAGATTTCTGAGAAAACGTTCACACCCGTAAACACAATTCATGCTAGAAATCCCTTATACTTGCCCAATGCAATTTACTTTAGCGACCATCCTGGTTACTGCCCTCATCATGCATTGCATTTCATGCTCTAAATCAGCCTTCAGCAATCTGGTATCATGCTTTGCTTTGGTCTACAGTTCACAGCATTCTGGATAATTGGCCAGGTTGAGGGGAGCTGATGTGAGGGAGTAACCCTAAACATTTATAGGGCACCAGGTTGGGGAAGGCAATGTTAAATATTTTCCACAAAAATATGCATGTAAAGAGGATAGGTCAGACCTTTTGTGTGTGTGTATGGGGGGGTACTTTTCCCCACCACCACTTCTGAAGAGCAGTGGTATAAAACTTCTAAAGGTGCATAATGATCCAGGAGTTACTCCACCTTTTTAGTCCAACAAGGATAGAATTAACACTCTCCTGATACTTAAAGCTCTCTGATTTCTTGCTACACAAAACTCTCTTTGCTCAGAGGCAGAAGAACTGCTGCCTAATAAAAAGTACAAAAAGGCTTTGGTGTAATGAAACCCTACAAGTCAGCCTTTTGATATTAATTGTTGCCTTTTTGTATCTTCCTCATCATTCACGGTTTATTTATTTGTAGGACTTAATGTTCTTTGAGAACTCCTTGGATGGATTGTAACAAGCAAGATGATAGGAACAATAAAATATGCAAACTACATTTCAGTGAGTAAGACCAAGGCATAAATTGGTTGCCTTTGCTTTGAAGACATAGACATGAGACACTTGGTAATTCTTTTTCATTTTCTTCCGGCAATCCCTTGAGCTCTGGAGATTACTTTTGAACTGTACAAGCCTATGGATTTTGTAAGTGGAGTGGGCAACAATCATGTTTATTAAACTTATGTTTATTAACTTATGTTAATCATTATTTTTATCATTTTAATTGTGTGGACAGTGGCTAAATACATGGAGAGGAAGAGAGAGTGCACCACATTGCTTTGGAGTCTTAGAATTCTTTTTGGACTTGTTTGATGTCATTGCGTCAGAAAGCATGAAAGATTAGAACTAAGATTTGCAGCTCCACTGATGAAGCCTTTACTTACAAACCCCTTTGAAGTTTTGCAAGTGTTGGCCCCAGCTATTAGCCCAGAAACTAAAGAACGAAAGAACGAACGAAAGACAGACAGACAGACAGACAGACAGACGGGAGGGAGGGAGGGATTTCATTAACTCAAGAAAGCTTTGAGATTTAGAGTTCAATTAACAGTAACTAACAAAGACATCATCTACTGGGAAAGCTAAAGATGGATGTCTGTAGGGATGCTTGTGGGTGATGGTGTTAATTGCTCAGATTTAGGAGATACTTAAACAACGCAGTTCAAATTTATAGGCTCAGTGATGGCAATTGTCTGTTTCCTGAAAAAGGTGATGGATCAGAATTTATGAAGTTAAACTGTATGAAACGCACATGGCAATGATTAGCTGTTGAAAGCTGCAGTTTTGAAACAAGCTTCCAACAAGATGTATGAGTGAGCTGCACATGTTATTTATGACAGATTATATTCCCCTGTTAGGTTCCATTATGGAAGATGTTCGCCAGATACAGTTCTTAGTTAAGTCACCTACAGTGACTAATGACAAGGGAGTTAAGAGTATGCAAATTGCAGAATTCTCTGTGTTCATCTTTCTTGCAGAAGATGTAAGGCAGGTGTCCCTCCCTGAAGAGACTTTGTGAGCAATGCAGTGTGAAAAACTGAGGCAAACAGCAATGACAAGAGATGAAAAAGGCAATGAAGATGGTCAGGGGAAAACAAGTGCTATGTGGAAATGTTGAAGGAACTAGATGTGTTCAGTCTGGATAAAAGAACATCATGACATTCCTGTCTCAAGGGCTGCCATGTAGAACATTCTCTGTTGCCCAGGAGACAGGGGTAGATCTGAAGGGCTTAGATTACAGATGGGTAGATTTCAGCTGAATGATGGAAGAAAAATTGTGCTGGTAAGTGTGGCTCCATTCGTAATGGAACAACTTACCTTGAGTAGCAGTGGACCCTTCCTTGTTGGAGATCTTCAAAAAATAGCTGGGCAGCCATCTACTTGGAATGCTTTTGCTCTTAAATCCCCTGCCTAGAACAGGGAGTTGGTCTAAATCCGGGGTCTCAAACTCGTGGCCTGCGGGCCAATTGCCGGGACGGGCGGGGCACGGGGGAGAGGCCCTGCGGCCTTCAAAGCACTGGCGGCACCCAGGCCGGCTGCGGGATGAGCGGCCCACCACCACCGCGGTGGTGGAATACTTGATGCGGCCCAGCCTCACCCAGACTCTACTTCCAGCGGCCCCCAGGTAAGTTGAGTTTGAGACCCCTGGTCTAAATGGCCTAGGGCCCAAGCCCCTTTTTTTTTTTTAAATGCATAAATTGTCAATTTAGGGTGATATCCACCAGAGAATTTTTAAAGAACTCAAATGCAACTTTGAAAATCTTCTAATATGTGTATAAAACATGCCCTTAATATCAGCCTCAGCACTGAACTGCTGCCTTAGGGCCCTCAGAGAACCTCAGAGTACAATGTGAATTTTTTGCAGCATCTCTGATCACACACCTTTGGTACCCCTGAGACTGAACAGCCAAGTGATACCAGTTTCTTGCAAATTTACTTGGGGCCCAATCTTCTGGGAGGTTTGTCCTTGCAAGCTATCTTGAGGCAGAAATACAAGCCAGAGGGCAGTGAGAAGACCTTATTTGTTACTTCAGTTACTCATTCCCCATCCCCAGGACTCCAACAGGCACCACCCATGAGAAAGCTAAGGCCTAGGGCCCCAAAAGCACACCTGTTGAAAAACATCTGCCTCCCAAGACCATCCTTTGCTAATCCAGCTGCTGAGTAGGAACAGAAGCAGGAGTCACATGAATCCATCAGTGGATGCCCTGGACAGCAGGTGGTGTTTAGAGAGACTCATTCTCCTTGCCCTGGGAATAGCCACAAACCAGCAAGATAATACTCAGAAAATACCCTCTCCCATGTGCAAATACATGACACAGAATCTGTCACTGTGCAAGGCAATAGCATGCACTTATACCTCTGATGTTGTTATTTTAAACAGTGTGGTTCAAAGCACTCTGTGAAACAAATGAATAAAAGAATGGAAGCAGCACAAACATGCAGTTAGAGTGGGATATGCCATGCCTTCAGTTTACAGGCTGAGGCAGCTACCCAATTCTATGTTCCTCCTCAGAGAAGGGATGCTGCCACACAATTGTAATTTAGATGGCACAACCTCTCTGAATACTATTGGTTCAGCTGCTCTTTTGTCACAGAGGGGCTACACTGCCCCTTCGTTCAAGGAGCTAAATGTTGCAGGCACAGTCTAATGGCATATGAGACACCGATGACACCCTTGTTCAAAGTAGGTAGGCCTGAATCTAGACAGTGCTGGATGGGATGATTGGTTACTCTGCATGCAGCAGCACATGCTCTGCGATGGAAGAAAGGTGACGTTAAAGAAATTGGGTGCTTGCCTCTTCTCACATGGTCATATTGTAGCTTTTAAAGACTGTAGACAGATACTACATGGTCCTGCCCATGAAAGCTGACAGGAAGAAAATGGATGCAATTCGAAGCATGGTGCTGCAGGAGACATTGTGAATACCTGGACTGACAGAGAGTTGAACAGGTGAGTCCCAGATCAAATCAAGCCAGAGCTATCCCTTGGAGCAAACATGACAAAACTAAGGTTGTCAATTTGGACACACCATGAAAGTCAAGTCCCCCTGGAGAAGACAATCATGTTAGGGAAAGTTGAAGGCTGAGGACAAAAGGAAGTTGTGAGCTGGACTGAATCTGGAAAAGATGCTACAGCCTTGCACTGGGGAGGGCTGAATGGAGCTCTCATGGACAGGATATTTTGGAGGACTTTCATTCATAGGCTAGCTATAACTCAGAGAAAGCTTGACAGCACATAACACCAACAAGTCTACCTTAGGCCTTTTAATGGCCATTTTAATGGAGCGCCAGTCAAGTCTGAAGTGGTACAGTCCAAATACAGGTTGAAATTGGAACCATTTATTAAAAGGCGCATTGCTGAGTTCATGTGTCTGTCATCTGATTGTTCTGCCAACCTTGAAGTGGAACTTGCAAAGGAAAGGAAGACTGAACTCAGCCAGGGAACTCTAAGCCCTAGTGTTGGAAAGGGCTCATTTGGGGAACTGTACACTTTGACATATTTAAAACTGTGTACACTTTGGCATGTGCATAAGTGTACTGCTTTGTATGATGTTTCTATCTCTGTGTGTCAAAGAGGAAAACAGTGAAGGGGAAAAACAGAGAGAGAGAGGGAGAGAGGGGGAAATAGAGAGAGAGAGATGATGTAAGAAAAGAAGGGAGGAAAAGAAATAGAGGAAGAAGAGAAAATTAAAGGAAGAACAGAGAGGAAAACATACGTAGAAAAGGGAGGGAAGAAGGGGGAGGAAAGGAAATGAGGGAGGGGGGAGAGAGTGTGGAAAGAGGAGGGAAGAGAGAAAAATGGGGTAAGAGAAAATGTGAGCAGGGGAAAGACAAAAGGGAGCAGCGAAGGAATTCTTGCATGTGCGTCCTGTGTACTCCTCACTCTGCTGGGCTGTAATCTCCTTGGCTTCCTGCATTTCATTTAAAGTCCCAAGAAGGGAGTAAATGCTCCCATGGGTGTTTCTTTGATCAAAAAGAAGAGGCAGCCTGGGAGACTGCAAGACAAGGGAGGGTAGGGGCACACACACAACTTCCTCCATCACCTCACAAGCATTAGGTAACTCAAAACATGGCCAAAATAAATCTAAAATCAGTTATGAAAGACCCTGAGAAAGCAGCAGAAAAATACAAGGTGCCTTCATGAAGGAAAGAAAGAACAGGGATACTGGACTACAGATTTTGGCACTCCAGTAGCATTGCCTCTTCCCTAGAACTGGATATAGCACTACCCCATCACATCCACCAGGCCTTGTATTAATGACTTAGATAGGGAAATACAAGGAAAGATCATTAATTTGCAGGTGACACAAGGCTGGGCAGAATAGCAAGACAGAAATAAGATACAGGGTGATCTTGATAGGTTAGAATGCTGATCAGACAGCAACAGAATTAAATTCAATAGGGACAAATGCCAAGTCCTTCACTTAGGATCAAAGGACCAAAAGCATCACTACAGGATCGGGAACAGTTGGCTCAACAATGCTGCAAATAAGAAGGATCTTGGAGTTGTTGTGGATCACCAGCTAATGCGGCTGCAAAAAGGGCAAATGCTATTTTGGACTGCATTAACAGAAGCATCACTTCCAAAACACATAAAGTACCAGTTCCCCTGTACTCAGCACTAGTCAGACCTCACCTGGAGTACTGTGTCCCATTCTGGGCACTTAAGCTTTAAAAAGATGCAGAAAAACTAGAAAGGGTACAGAGGAGGGCAACAAGGATGATTCAGGGATTGCAGGCAATCCCCTATGAGGAAAGATTGAGAACATTAGGGAAGTTCAGCCTCAAGAAGAGAAGACTGAGGGGAGATATGATAGCACTCTACAAGTACAGATAGGAAGGACAAGAGTGCAGAACACTGAATAATGGACTTTAGTTAAAAGAAACCAGATTTAGACTAGACAGCAGGAAGAACTTCCTGACTGTCAGAGCAGTACAACAATGGAGCCTATTACCTGGGGAAGTTGTGGGCTCTCCCTTGCTGGAGAAATTCAAAAAGCATGTGTACAGTCATCTGAGTGGGATGCTGCAACTGAGTGTCCTGCAGTAGCAGGGGGTTGGACCCAATGGCCTTCTGGCCCCTTCCAACTCTACTATTCTAGGATTCTATGATCAAAAAGTGTTTGAATCCCTATGCTGTGAGCTTTTCCAATGAGAAGTATCATGCAGTGAATGGCTGTAAGAAATTATATATCAACTCTCTCAAAGTGCAAGAACTCTGAGCAATCTGCTAACACATACGTTTGGTGACTACATATAATTGAAGACAACGAGATCATTCTAGAATCCTAACAGTTGTGCAGGAGAAGAAAGCATTACAATAGCAGGGGTGAAGCTACCATTAAACTGTCATCCATATTACCATTAGGGACATTGGATTAAAGCAGCACTTTTTAAAAGAGATGAAAATGGAAGCACAGAAGTACCTAGAAGTAGCTGGTGGGCTTTGATGGTTCGAGTGCTGGACTGGAGACCTCGGAGATCTGGGTTCTAGTCCCCACATGGCTATGAAACTCACTGGGTGACTTAGGGCCAGCCACTCAATCTCAATTGTTTTGGGGAGGATAAAAATCGAGCTAAGCCAGCTGCCTTGGTTTCTTCACAAGAACAGAAAAATCAGGATATAAATGCAATGCAATGATGATGATGATGATGATGATGATGATGATGATGATGATGGAACAGGACATACTTTGGTGCAGAATTTGTATGCATCAAAATGAATTGGAAGCAACATTCTCATAAGAAATGAAAAGAAAGCTCAGAAGGTTATCTGGCCACTTCAAATAAAACTGGCTATAAAATGCAACACTCGACATAATTCAAAACAAAGGTATCATCAGGCTGATCCAGGTAGTGCCAGAACCCGCTGGCCTTTCTAGAAGGTAGGAGCACAGCAGAATTGGGCTGTATTTCCAGCTAAGGCTCTGAATTAGGCAGTGCATAGCAACCCTCCTGAACACATCAGCTGGAGGGATGATATGACCATCAGAAGGACATTTACAAGTTTATACTGTCACGGGAAAACTCCCTTTAATCTAAGCAAGGTAGGAGGCACAGATGAACCTGGATTGTACTATTGGAATAGTTTGTCATGGCTTATTTTAAGACACCATGCGCCATAGTGCCCAGAGGCAGCATCCTGAAGATTCAAGTCACAAGGGTGGCATGTCATGCCATCCAAATCCACTGAGGAGAGGCTATGTGAGGGTTAAAACGCCTCTGCAGAGCCCATGGCCTGCTTTAGGGTTTGAGCAATATGACAGACAACCATGAGGTTTAAAGGTCTTTGAGTCAAGGTGTCCGAGTAATGCCAATGATTGTACAGACCCAAAGGCCACTATGTCTGAGCATTCCTACAACAATGAACCACTTCATTTTTCCCTGGGAAATTGTTTTATAAGGAACAATACTTAGAAGTAAAACTGGTGGTACTTACTACGTCTTCAGGAAAGCCAACCATCCCTCAAATAAAATACATCAGTGCTTTTTTTCCTTTACATGGTGGTTATTTCACACAGCTTGCGTGAAACTGAAGTGGTCCTGTCATCATGTACACCTTGCAAATCACATATGACACAGTCCAAAACATCAAAGCATCACATAATGAATAGTGTGCTGTGCAGAGGAAAACATGGCCATGAGGTGGCAGCATTGCTTCACTATTGCAAAGTCACTTGTACCTGAAGATTGGACATTCTGCTAGTAGCATTTTGAAGTGGTAACATGCCTTAAAGTTAACTGGAATCTTCTGAGCTTGAGCCTTAGGCGAATGGAGGGGGAGGGGAAATTAAATTGTTTTATTTTATAACTGGGATATAGCTTTCATACTGTCCAGAAAAACTATCACTTGCCCACTGCAAGAGGAACGTGATTAGCTGGGTTGTCAAGTACCTGACCTTTGCCAGACTACACTGTTTCCTGGAAACCAACAGCTGGCCTTGCCAATCAGTGACTCTGGACAACTGTCTGGTACAGTGCGCTAGAAGGGCAGCGGCAGCCGATGGAAGCACCTGCTGCTCCCAAGCCACAGTGCTGCATGTGATTTTGTCAAGGAAAAGAGCAGTCGAAGAAAGGAAGGCAGGGAAAGGACTGCCTGAGAGGGGCACACAAGTGCTAACTACTACAACACAACAGAACATGGAAGATGAGACAAATCAAGCTGTGGTCAGTGCTAACTTATTGGTAATGAAAAAACTAACTGCCTTACACTGAGCCAAATGGTCTGTCTAACCTAGCACAGTCCACTCTGGGTTGCAGTGTCTCTTGAGCAGAAGCCTTTCTCATCTCCTCCCAGCTGGGACCCATTGCCAGCGAAGTGCCAGAATAGATGCATAATACAAACCATTTCTCCTACTCTTGTGCTATACTTGTGCTGCAAAAAGGATGACAAGAAATCAGACCCTTATAGCAGAGCAAAGACTAAAAGTCCTTAGCACTGGATTCCTTAATGAGTCTAGCAAAGCCAAATAAGTTTGATTCATGCTGAGTTTCTTATGTTTTAAGAGCTTAGCATGGTGCAGTAGTGGTGGTAGTTTCATTCTGTTAGAAGATTAGTCTGACTGTCTGTGCTGTTTTACCTACTTCTGGGTACTTATTTAGAAATTTGCTTATGACTTAGTAAAGTTTACCAAGTGTTTTGATTTCTACACTCAGTCTGCTTTATTCAGACACTTCTGCTAATAACACATCCTTTTGTTATGTTATTTCACCCTGCTTAAATGTTTAGATGAGAACTTTGGTCCCAAGTAGAGGACATATGCTAATGGCAAATGGAGGCCAAGTCCATGTTTTCCCTCACCCCCACCCCCCGAGGCTGTCTAAGAATTCTATCCATTAAAAAAAGATTCCATATGTTTTCATAATTAAATTCATGTAAAATTATAGAAAGTAGAAAAAAGAAAGAAAAAGAAGAGGGAGGAGTGGAGCGGAGAGGAAAGGAAAAGGAAAAGCCCTTAAATTTATTTATTTATTTATTTATTTATTTATTTATTTATTTATTTATTAAGACATTTTTTATGCCGCCAATGTATCTGCTTATCTTGGGAAAAACCAGTCCCTTGAAGAATTTGTGGGATGAATTCTTAGAAATTCAAACTTATTTGAGATTGTGGATTTCTCCGAAATCCCTAGTGTCATCATAAGGTATGTGCCCAACTCACCTCCAGCATCAAAAAATTAATTTCAGTGTCAGTCTAAGATTCACATTACAAGTATCAGTTCAAGTGGGTGATTGTTAAAAGGGAGAGGAAAAGGAAAAATTCCAATATGTTGCTGCCTCTAGTCTGCACATATACAACATGGCTACACATCTGGGTTTTTTTCTGAATGGCTGCTGCAGGAACACAGATTGTGGAACTGGAAGCGCTGCAATTTTTATGGGAGAGGTAGGTGCCTTGATCAAATATGAGATGGATTGATTCCATAAAGGAAGCCACAGCCTTGAATTTACAACAGCTGAGCAGGGCTTTCATGGATAGGAAATTTTGGAGGGCTTTCATTCATGAGGTAACCGTAAGCTGAAGATGACATGACAGCAAATAGCAGCAAGAGCAGGTACCTTCATGGCCTCCTGATGTTTCTGACCTCAGTTTTCCTGATTCCTGACCATCCCATAACCCTTCAACGGCATCAAGCAGTCTGGCCATGACTTATCGTATCCATGCAGTGAAGTTATGCAGCTCCTTGCTGCTGAAAGATAACATGCATTTACTTCTGCAGTACCATATTACAGAAGCTTCCAGATGGAGGGCTCATAGTGCTACCAATCAGAAGGCATTGTACCACTATGCCATCTTTTTCTTTTCCTTAGCATATTTTTTTGTTGTAAAGGGTGTGGGGAGGCAGAAGAAGTGACGGGAAAACAGAGGTTATGAATGGAACATTATGGGGGCTATCTGGGGCCCCCATAAAAATCTATAAATTAGGTAGGCCAATGGCACAATAGAAACACTCTAAAACTTGTGAGAGAGAGAAAGGGTGGGAGAGAGAGGTGTTTAAAGACTTGTAGGAATATAAATATGGAATTTAGAAAACTTCACAGCACCACCAGGTGGCAGTATAGGGACACAATAATACTCCCAGGCAGCTAGCTATGGATATACTATCTCTCCACCTATTGGTTAAAAAGATAATAAGATGGAATGTAACTGATGTGAATGAATTGCTGGGTGGCTGCTTGAAATTTGAGTAAGCAGACATTCTTTATTTAGACTAAAGAACATTAAAAGAACCATGCTGGATCAGACCAAGGATTGTTTGCACAGTGGCCAAGCAGCTCTGCTCGGGAATACACACAGAGCGAATGTGTGTTGTTGCCCAAGCAAGTTGCCTGGCAACTGCTGTGCATGGGCTTATGGTCTTTGCTACTGAGACAGTAAGGACTAGTAGCCATTGACAGCCTTCTCCTCCACAAATTTGTCTACTCCTGTTTTAAACCATCCAAATAACTGTGGCTTAACTACTGTGTGGTTAAACTACTCCACAGTTTAACCACACACTGGCTGAAGACATACTTTTACCTCTCTTGAATCTCCTACTAACCAGCTGCATGGGATGGCCACAGGTATGTATTTATTTATGTATTTATTTAAAACATTTCTATGCTGCCCCCATCGCAACAAAGCCTCGGGGCGGCTCACAAAGAATACATAAAAACATACATAAAAAATAAGAATATAACAATTTAAAAAAATGTCATGGGAGAAAACATCTTCCTGTCCACTTCCTACACAATATACGTACATAATTCTGCACACCTTTATTATGTGTTGCGTTGCATGCCTTTTTTTCAAAGCGAAACAATCCCAGTTGTTGGAACCTTTGTTATAAGGAAATTTTTCAGCACCTGGATCATTTTAGTTGCCTTTTTCTGCACCTTTTCCACTGCTGCACTATCTTGCTACAGTGACCAGATCTGTACACAGTATTCTAAGTGTGGTCACACCACATGTTCGTATACGGAAGGATGTCATTTGCAGTTTAATTTTCAATTCCTTTTCACAGCAGCTGCACACTTTTTATGCAGACATTTTATTTCTGCCATAACTCTAAGGTCTCATTCTTGGCTAGGTCAGATCCCATCAGCTTATACTTGAAGTTTGGATATACTATTATGGCCATAAGATGCATATCTTTACCCTTACTTATAATGAACTAATAATGACAAACTATATTTGTCACTCTGAATCCCATTCTCCCAGTTTGGAGAGATCCTCCTCACAAGGCTTTTTTGTTAACCACCTTAATTTGAAGTCATTAGCAAACTTGGTCACTTTACTGCTCACTTCTAATTGTTGTAAGCCGTCCCGAGGCTTCGGCAAATGGGGCGGCATAAAAATGTTTTAATAAATAAATAAGTAAATAATTCCAGATCATGTATGAAAAATCTGAAAAAATCTGTAGGATTCCAGTACCAATACCTGTATTCCTCTATCAGGAGAAGTTACCATTTATTCTACTCTTTGCTTTCTGTTCCTTAATCAGTTACTGATCAATAAGTGGAACTTATTCCATGACTGTTAAGTTTGCCCTGGAGTGTTTGGTGAAGTTTGCCAAAAGCCTTTTGGAAATACAAGTAAACAGGGGCTATTGCAGTGCCCCTATCTACATGCCTGTTGACACTTAGTTCACAAAGAAGGTTAGTGAGACAGGATTTACCTTTGTAGACACCATGCTTATTCTTTTTCAGCATGGTTTGTCTTTCTGTGTTGTTGCTAAATGCTGTTAATTGTTATACGCTGATTTAATAGCAACATTATGAGTGTAAGGATGTTTCACTGGACCAAGACCATCCGCACTATTGTATTCCCAATCACTACATATGAAAGTGAAAGCTGGACAGTGAAGAAAGTTGACAAGAAGAAAATGGGTGCATTTGAAACCTTGTGCTGGAGGAGAGCTTGGCTAATACTTGAACTCACAGAAGGCTGAACAACTGGGTCCTAGATCAAATGAAACCAGAACTTTCCCTAGAAGCAAAAAGTATCATGCTGTCATACTTGGGCACACCATGAGAAGGTGAAACTCTCTGGAGAAAGCGATTATGCAAGAGAAAGATGAAGACAGAAGAAGAAAAGGAAGACCAAATATGAGACTGACTCCATAAAGGAACCCATAGCCTTGAATTAAGCAGGACTGTGATGGATAGGCCATTTTGGAGGGCCTTGATTTATGGGGTTGCCATAAGTCAGAGACAACTTGATGACACATAACAACAACAACAACAACATGATGAAAAGCTTCCAAAATGTCCTGTCCTTGACAGCCCTGTACAGCTCTTGTAAACATTCTTCTACATGCCTACGGATTTTATTTTTAATAATACTTTGAATCCATTTTGTGGTTTAATAATACTTTGAACCATAGAGCTAGACATCAGGCCATGGGAAACAGCAATAGACAGGAGACTCAGATCCCAACAGAGAAGAACAAGAATACAGAGATGTTCCCGACACATGGACAGGACCAGTGAAGAGAGCCTTACACCACTCTCTCTCCATTCTCACAGTGGTCTTCTGGACTTTTCCATTATACCTGTCATCTTCACCCCCTATAAATTTCTCTGAGCCCCGTGTATGGGGCAATCATGATTCAAAAGGACAGCAGTGGCTGGAAGCCCTCTCTTTGCTTTGCAGGAATCCCAGCCACTGCCAAGAAAAGGTGATTTTTTTAAAATTAAAAGTAGGAAGGTTAGGACACCTTGGCAGTGAATTCCACATGGCCTACCTCTTAAGTATTTCACGTATGACTCAATCGGTATCTAACTGAATAAGAAAGAGTGATCTCTCAGTTATCTAATCATTCTTTGGCAATTTAAATTGCAGTCAAGGTGGGTAGGATCTAGATTGGGCCTGCAGTGGGAGGCTAACATTTACACTAGGGCATAATCTGGTCCCACATAATTGCTTCTGAGTTTTAAAAAAATGGAACCAGACCAGCTCTCAGTTCAGCTTCATCTTTAGGGGAACAATCCTATATAGGCTTAGATTTGCTGGGTGGTGAATGCTCAGTAGTGTAGGCCATTTTCCTGCCTCAGCATGAAGAAGACTGACCTTGGAGATGCAACAGTGAAAGAGGAAATAGGTATCATCAGGTTCACTGATATTTCATTGGAGACCAACGTCATCCACACTGCTGTATTCCTGATTACTAGGTATGGATGTGAAACTTGGAAAGAGAAGAAAGCTGATGGCAGAGCGGATATGTTCAGAGCACGGCTCTGGTGGTGTGGTCTGTGAATATCCTGGCCTGACAGAAAAATGAACAAGTGGGTCCACGATCAAATCAAGCTGGAAGTTGTGCTGGAAGTGAAGATGAAGAAAATGAAGCTGTCGTGCTTCAGGCACATCATGGAGGGCAAGAAAATAAGCACAGCAAAAATTCTAGGGAAATTCAAAGTCAAGAAGACTAGAAAGAACAAATATGAGATGTATCAGTTCTATAAGCAAAGCCACAGCCTTGGGTTTGCAAGAGTTAAGCAAAGCTGCCAAGAAGGTTCAGGAAAAAGAGAAGGAAGACAGGAGTAAAAAATAAAGAGATCTTACAGTTCTCCTGTCCAGTATTTCCAAACTGAGGTAATTTAGACTTACTCAGAGCCCAATCTGTTGAGTGAAAAGCCTGTTCCAGGAAATGCTTGCTTATTTCACAATACATACAGATACACATGACTTGTGGCTATAAAAATACCAATACAGTACATTTTTTCATGATGACGCAATATATATTTTACTGCCAAACCAAAGGTCATTGCAATATTACTAAGTGTTAACTAGTTGTTAAATGCAATCATTGTAATAAAAACCCTCAAAAGGGAGATACTATCTTTTGTTATTGATTAATTTGTTGTTTTTATCCAGAATGAAAGACGCAACCTGTATGCCCCAAGGAGGGTTGAGGGTCTGATTGGTTAATGCAACATGACTCTTCTTGTGTTCATGTCCTAAAGCCCAGGACTCTGCTTAATGAGCTGACTGATGCCAAGCTAAATTATAGCAATTCCATTCATTTCTGCCTGGAATTACCTGTGTGGTTCTCCCCTTCCTCCATACTCCTATCCACATAAACTCCTTTGATATTCTGGCTGCATTGTTTTAAAAGGGAAGCTCTCACTAAATTTTAACCCCATGCAAGACTGCTCTGTTGCTACACTATGCCTTGTGCAACTGAGCTATTTCACAAGCTTTTGTTGAATTTTGTGACTTCCAAGCTTTGGTAAAATAAATCCAAAGCACTCCCTTACCATGCTTAACTTTAGAGGATCTTTGAAGAGGGGCCTCTTGGCTGAAGGCCTTGGAAACTCTTTGAGCAGCTGGACAGCAGCTAGCCTGTCTCTGAGCAGACATACCAGCCTATCATAGTTTTTTTTTTTTTTTTTTTTTTTTGGAGAGCCCTTGTAAAGAAAGGCATCAGGCAATCTCAGCACTAATCCAGAACACTATGTTTCTCTGACATCAGTCAGATGCCCTTCCCAGTAGGAATATTAGCAACTGTTTTACCAAGGACTCTGTTTTACCCAAGCAATCCCATCACTCATTATATAACTCAGAACAGTCAAGATGATTATGAATGAGGAAGAAAGTGGAAGCTCTCACAAAAAGCATATAGTTAACTATGTCCACTCCTTGTTTGGCCTCATTCCATCTTCTTTCTTTCTTATCAAAAGGAAGTTTCCTCCCTTCCCTTCCCTTCCCTTCCCTTCCCTAACCCAACCATACTGCATTGTTCTTGGAATGATCAGTATTTCTGAGCACTAAGCAGTTTGCAGTTCAACATCTGTGAGGGGAGGAAATATCATTTCAGCTGGGCTTAAAACCTCAATTGAAGTCTGACAGGAGTTTCTGGCCCAGAGGGAAGCCAAGAAACAGAGATTTTACAGACAAGGGAGAAGGGTGCAAAAGAGACCATGGACTAAGCAGGATTTGAAAGGAGAGGTAGAGAGACAAACCTAAGGAAAGCACAGAAGAAGCAGTGACTGAGGCATGGGAAGGCTAGAGAGGGGTCTCTGAAGAAATGTTAGTATTTAAGATAAGGATAGACTATGTGCTGAATGGTAAGATAAGAAAGAGAAGTGTTAACAGTGCCAGTCCAAAGACAGGGTGGCTGAAAGATGCAAAACCAATGAGAAAATGGTCTTAAAAGCAGGAATCTGAAGAAACAGCGTATGGTGCAGTCATGCAGCTCAAGAAAGTGACAGCTAAAGAGAAAGCTGGTCTGAATCAAAAATAACGGAAAGCTGCATTTCTTTCACAGGAAGTCTGCAAAGGGGAAGTCTTGCATTACTGACAGGAAGGACATGTGAATGAGGGGGACAGAAAGGGTACACAGGCAGGAAAGAGAGCCCAGAAGGCATAAAGAGTGCATTTGGGCAACTCAGTGGCTACAGTGGTGTATGGCACTCTAACCAATTTCCCCCCTTGTCCAGTTGATCAGCTCTCTACTGGGAAATGAGACACAAATCTCCTTTTCCCTGTTGCTAATAGCAGTGGAAAAACAGCAACCTGTATCAGAATCATTGGGGTGGTGAAGAGTTTTAAGCCAGTACTGAGATCACAAGGGCAAAGGGAAGGCTAGAGTTGAGAAGTTGTATCTGACTTCCAGATACAACTTTTACAGCCAGCTAAATTAATGACATTGACATCCTGCTATTTTTCAATTATGGAACTCAGAGCAGCATACATGAGGTCACATGCCGGTCTCCCATCTGGCCATTGGCCAGATCCAGATATGCTTCGCTTCGGCATAATGTGCCTTGGATGTTTTAAAAGCTGCAGTGGCTGAGGGGCACGTAGCAGAAGGCAGAGCATTCTGGCAATAACTATGATTAGATTACATTAAGCTTATATTCTGTCTTGTTTCTTCTTGTATGAACCCAAGGCAGGTTAGATGTTCCTCCTCCTTTCCATTTTAACCTCACATCAACCCCACTAGGTTAGGCTGAGCCTGAGACTGGCCCAAGGTCACCCAGTGAGCTTCATGGCAAATAGAGATTGGAACCCAGATGTCCCAGGCCTCAGCACAGCATTCTAATCTATAGATCACACTAGTTCGTAGGCATGGACAAGCAACTACTGAGAAAGACGTGTGTGTGTGTGTGTGTGTGTGTGTGTGTGTGTGAAGTAGGTCAGCAAGGTGGAAGGAAAAGCACAAGAATCCTGGAAGGAGGTGCACATTCCAGTGGAACACAGCAGGGAATCCTGCAGCAGGAAAGAATTATTCAGGAATTCTACATTCCCACCATGCTGGGCTTCCTTCTTCAACCTGATACCCTTCAGATGTTTTGGCCACAGATCCTAATGTTCTGGATCATTGGCCATGCTGGATGAGACTTAGGGGAATAAATCCAGAACCCCGGAGGGAATCAAGTTGGAGCAAACTGATGTAAGCCAGTGTACACAGGGATAACATAAGAATAGCACAGCTGGATCTAACCAAAAGACCATCCAGCCATGTTTCCTACACTTCCAGATAAGGAAATTTACAAGTGCAGGAATATGGAGATTGACATCCATGAACTCCATTATCTGGTAACGAACCAGAATTATAGTCCAACACAGTTGGACAAGGGCACCTTCTCTAATGTGTGCTTAAGATTATCAACTGAATGGACCAAGTTGAATATAACCATTTTATTATCAACAATGAATTTTTCACTCACTATACATGGAACACTGAGTAATCATTTATCTAGACTTGTATGCTGCACCATTAGCCATAAGGCTCTCTGGGCAGTTCACAACTATTTCAGCAGTAAAACAGTACATAATACATTAAACAATATATAATGTAAAAGCAACAGTAAAAATAAAATCAATAATAAAATAGACTTTAAACTAAATAATCAATAACTTAAACGAATTAAAATTATCTTAATACATTTAGACAAAATTAAATGAAATACAAATGATAAAATCTGGTGCAGGCAGCAGCAATTAGCAACATAAAACTATTAAAACCATACAGAAAGGGCTCACCTACCAACTAAAAAACAAACTTTTTTGATTAGCATGAAGAGATGGCACCATCCAGATGTCTGGTGGAAGAGAGTTCTACAACTGAGGTGCTGTAGTGGAAAAGGTCCTTCTCATTGCCATCTGCCCCTTTACTTCGTTAGGGAGTGGAACATGGAGAAGGGCCTCAGATGAAGACCTCAGTGATCAGGTTGGTGTATATGGAGATAGGTACTCCTTTAGATAACCTGGCCCCAAGCTGTTTAGCGCTTTACAAGTTAATGCAAGCACCTTGACTTGGGCATCACATTAGTGTAACATTCCAATCCATAGGCCAAAAGGATGTTTCATTCAAATCATGTACAAGCTTGTACACTGGGATTTCATCCTAGAAGATGTACATGTCTACATTTGTGTAGATATTCCTTAACGCAAAGAGGACACACAAGGATTCTGAAGACTATCTCATACCTGTGCCATTTAATTATTATACTTATTTTATTCCTGGCTAAAACTGTAACTTTGCAAGGACAAAATTCTGGTCGATTCCAGTCCAGCCTAGAGCAGAGGTACTGAGGGTGTCTGCAGTACATGTGCATGAGCAAACACACACACACACACACTTACTCACACTGGGTTTATATGTAGTGCATTATTTTAAGACCTCCATCTGTGCCTGCTCAAACACATATAATCCCCCCTTACAGCCATTCATTTTCTACCTATCCACTCACACTACCACTTCGCTCTCTTCTTTTCTCTGTGCCCCTCACTTACACATGTGCACACCTATTCACCCACACCTTTCACCTTTTCCCCTTCTGCCACCTCTGAAAAAAAGAAAGACAAATGCAGTAACCTTCCAATGCTGCTTTCTAGAATTCTAGAGGATTCTATGGCAGGATTTTTTCTTTTTTTTTGTTGCAGTAGATGCTTGGAATCTGAGAGAGAGACAACCAAAGAGAGTCTGGGAAGCCCTGAATCCTGAAGGCTGTGCATTTTGCATTCTATCCCTAATCATTGTCTTGCTTTGCAAATTAGCAGTACCCTTTCCCTTCAAATTGATACAGCCCAGACTTCAGTCCCCATTCCCTTCCTTTGTTGTTGTTGTTAGCCGCGAAGTCTGACCCATCGCGACCCCATGAACAACATTCCTCCAGGCCTTCCTGTCCTCCACCATCCCCTGGAGTCCACTTAAGCTCACACCAACTGCTTCAGTCACTCCATCTGGCCACCTCATCCTCTGCCGTCCCCTTCTTCTTTTGCCATCTATTGTTCCCAGCATCAGGCTCTTCTCCAGGGAGTCCTTCCTTCTCATTAGGTGGCCAAAGTATTTGAGTTTCATCTTCAGAATCTGGCCTTCTAAAGAGCAGTCAGGGTTGATCTCCTCTAGGACTGACCAGTTTGATCGCCTTGCAGTCCAAGGGACTCGCAGGAGTTTCCTCCAGCACCACAATTCAAAGGCCTCAAACCTTTGGCACTCAGCCTTCCTTATGATCCAGCTTTCACAGCCATACATTGCAACTGGGAAAACCATAGCCTTGACTATATGCACTTTTGTTGGCAGGGTGATGTCTCTGCTTTTTAGTATGCTGTCCAGATTTGCCATAGCTTTCCTCCCCAGGAGCAAGCGTCTTTTAATTTCTTGGCTGCAGTCTCCGTCTGCGGTGATCTTGGAGCCCAGGAAAATAAAATCTGTCACTACCTCCATTTGTTCCCCATCTATTTGCCAGGAAGTGAGAAGACCGGATGCCATGATCATAGTTTAAATAATGTTGAGTTTCAAGCCAACTTTTGCAATCTCCTCCTTCACCCGCATCAAGAGTCTCTTTACTTCCTCTTCACTTTCTGCCATTAGAATGGTATCATTTGCATACCTGAGGTTGTTGATATTTCTCCCAGCAATCTTAATTCCAACTGGTGATTCATCTAGCCCCACCTTTCTCATGATGTGCACTGCATATAAGTTAAATAGGCAGGGTGACAGTATACAGCCTTGCCGACCTCCTTTCTCAATTTTGAACCAATCAGAGGTTCCGTGTCCAGTTCTCACTGTTGCTTCTTGACCCGCATATAGGTTTTTCAAGAGACAAATAAGATGGTCTGGTACTGCCATCTCTTTAAGAACTTGCCACAATTTGTTGTGATCCACACAATCAAAGGCTTTAGCATAGTCAATGAAGCAGAAGTAGATGCTTTTCTGGAACTCCCTAGTTTTCTCCATGATCCAGCGTATGTTGGCAATTTGATCTCTAGTTCCTCTCCCTCTTCGAAATCCTGCCTGTACTTCTGGTAGTTCTCAGTCCACATACTGCTGGAGTCTAGCTTGTAGGATTTGAGCATCACTTTGCTAGCATGTGAAATGAGTGCAATGGTGTGGTAGTTTGAACATTCTTTGGCGTTGCCCTTCTTTGGGATCAGAATGTAAACTGACCTTTTCCAATCCTTTGGCCACTGTTGAGTTTTCCAAATTTGCTGGCATATTGAGTGTAGCACTTTTACTGCATTGTCTTTTAGGATTTTGAATAGTTCAGCTGGAATACTGTAGCCTCCACTAGCTTTGTTGTTGCTCAGACTTCCTAAGGCCCATTTGACTTCACATTCCAGGATGTCTGGCTTGAGGTCAGTGACCACCCCATCGTGGTTATCAGGGACGTTAAGCTCTTTCTTGTATAGTTCTTCTGTGTAATCTTGCCACCTCTTCTTAATCTCTTCTGCCTCTGTTAGGTCCCTGCCATTTTGGTCCTTTATCATGTCCATCTTTGCATGAAATGTTCCCTTCATATCTCCAATTTTCTTGAAGCGATCTCTGCTCCTCCCTATTCCATTGTTTTCTTCTATTTCTTTGCACTGTTCATTTAAGAAGGCATTCCGATCTCTTCTAGCTATTCTCTGGAATTCTGCATTCAGTTGGGTGTATCTTTATCTTTCACCCTTGCCTTTGCTTCCCTTCTTTCCTCAGCTATTTGTAAAGCTTCCTCAGACAGCCATTTTGCTTTCTTGCATTTCTTTTTCTTTGGAATGGCTTTAGTTTCTACCTCCTGTACAATGTTGTGAACTTCCGTCCATAGTTCTTCAGGCACTCTGTCTATCAGATCTAATTCCTTAAATCTATTTGTCACCTCTACTGTATATCCATCAGGGATATGATTTAGGTCATATCTGAGTGGCCTCGTGCTTTTCCCTACTTTCTTCAATTTAAGCCTAAATTTTGCAACAAGAAGCTTATGATCTGAGCCACAGTCAGCTCCTGGTCTAGTTTTTACTGACTGTATAGAGCTTCTCCATCTTTGGCTGCAGAGCACATAGTCAATCTGATTTCTGTGTTGACCGTCTGGTGATGTCCATGTGTAGAGTCATCTCCTGGGTTGTTGGAAAAGAGTGTTTGCTATGACCAGCATATTCTCTTGACAAAATTCTACCAGCCTGTGCCCTGCTTCATTTTGTACTCCAAGGCCAAACTTGCCTGTTATTCCAGTTATCTTTTGGCTTCCTACTTTAGCATTCCAATCCCCCATGATGATAAGGACATCATTTTTGGGTGTTAATTCTAGAAGGTGTTGTAGGCCTTCATAGAACTGGTCAACTTCAACCTCTTCAGCACCAGTGGTTGGGGCATAGACTTGGACTATTGTGATGTTGAATGGTTTTCCTTGGATTCAAACTGAGATCATTCTGCCATTTTGGAGGTTGTATCCCAGTACTGCTTTTCCTACTCTTTTATTGACTATGAAGGCTACTCCATTTCTTCTGAGGGATTCTCGCACACAGTAGTATACCTGATGGTCATCTGAATTAAACTCACCCATTTCTGTCCATTTTAGTTCACTGATTCCTAAGATGTCGATGTTCAGTCTTGTCATCTCTTGCTTGACCACATCCAGCTTGCCTTGATTCATGGATCTTACATTCCAGGTTCCTATGGAGTATAGGTCTTTGCAGCATCGGACTCTCGTTTCACCACCAGATACATCTGCAACTGAGTGTCCTTTCAGCTTTGACCCAGTCGCTTCATTCTTTCTGGCGCTACTAGAACTAGCCCTCTGCTCTTCCCCAGTAGCATATTGGACACCTTCCCACCTGAGGGGCTCATCTTACGGTGTCTTATCTTTTTGCCTTTTGGTACTGTCCATGGGGTTCTCATGGCAAAGATACTGGAGTGGGTTGCCATTTCCTTCTCTAGTGGATCAGGTTTTGTCAGAGCTCCCTGCTATGACCTGTCCATCTTGGGTGGCCCTGCACAGCATAGCCCATAGCTTCATTTCACTACGCAAGCCCCTTCGCCACAACAAGGCAGTGTTCCATGAAGGAGTTCCTTCCTTTAGACTAGAGGAAAATCTGATGCAAGTCTGTGTAAGAAGCACTGCTAGAGAGCTGCATATGACCCAGTTGAGCAAACCTGCTTCCTAAGCAACAGTTTTTGGTGCTGAATGGATTCCTTGGTGTTAACAGGCAGCACACCTCTGAGGATATAGTATGACCCTACCTCCACACACCCAATGCTACGTATTTTTCACTGCTGGATCAAAGGTTTGGATTCTAAATAGATACAAACTGCAATTCTCACTAGGTCAAAGCAAGGCACCATATATGGAGCTCTTGGGTGCAGATTGAACCCACAAAAGCACAGACATTCATATCATTTATGGACCTTACTTTACATAGGATTGCTATGCCAATAGTGACATTCCATCCCAGCTGTACTTCTCAGCATATTGTTTGTATTGGCTAAACATCACAAAAATGGAGAGCAGAGGGAGGAAGTACAGAGAAGTGTAAGAAAATAAAATTCAAATTCTGCTTTTACTACCACCTTGTTTCTAAATTATATATCAATTGAGCCTAACATAAAGTCATGTGTCATAAATAACAAAGGTGGCAGCATGTGACATTCTGATTATTGCAACACACTGATAACACCATGATGCACTGCTATCCACCCATGTATGCAAGCTCTGAAGAAGAGGGGGAAAGTCCGTGCTGGAGGCCTGTCTTTTTTGTTAGAGTTAATTTTGGAGCATGGGGGAAATATTCCTCTGATCAAAAATAACTTTTTACTCACTTTGCCAGAGAAGCAACTCTTCTTAAGGTCTTTCTTTGCTGCTGCCAGTTGGATAGCTGAAACCTTTTAAAACCACATATATACGTACTAGCAATGACTGTCTTAGATGCATGAAGTGCTATGTTGCATCATTTCTCAGTCCATCTGAGGGCTAACAATGCACTGTCAGAAACCTCAGAAGTCCTAAATATCAAAGAAATGAAGCTCAGAGGGTGCTGACAAAAACTGGAGTCCTTCTTTACACTCATATTCTCAATAAACCTCAACTATTTCAAGATTAGTCTACTCCACATATAACCTGGAAATGATAGTTTAATCTATATAATTCAATTTAAAGCACCGATTCAATATGCACATATTTATTTAATTACATTAGTAAACAATTTATCCTACATTTCAGGATGATTCTTCCAAGACCATTTACAAACAGAGAATAAAACAGTCTAACATTGCAAATTAGGAAGATAATGAAGCTTTACAATAATAGATGCAGGTAATATGCACACATCAAAATCAGCAGTAGATAAAACAGTAGTTAAAAAACAGCACCATCAAACCATTTCAATGCCAATATAGTTTAAAAAATTGTTTAGGGCTCCCTGAAAGACCAAGGGGAAGAAACCAAAGCTGTATTTGAATGGGCATTCCTGATATGTGGGGCTACCACAGGAAAAGTTTTATCTCTGCACTTGGCAACCTAATAATTCACACTGGTGGACTAGAAAGCAGAGCACTTTAAATTGGGTTCAAACAAGCAGAAAACCAAAGTAAATGGTGAAGAATTGGTATGAATTAATCTGAACACCTCCCATGAGCATCCTAGTACTTGCATTCTGCATCAGTTGATACTTCTGACCTTCTTTAAGGGCTGCTCCAAATAAAACACATAACAGTAGTCCAGCCTAGATATCCGCAATACGTGTTGTAGGCAAGATCTGCTTTTTGTAGATAAGGTTGCGCGTGGCTAACCATTCAAACCTGTTAAAAAGCATCTCTGACCCTTTGTGGCAACTCCAACAAAAGCATTAAGACCAAGAGTGCCCCCAATTGTATACAGCACCTTTAAAAAAAAAGGAAAAAAAGTGTTTACCTGGATAAAAACAAAAGAAAACAATTTTAAGCACATGCAGTTTTGCTTAAACTTAAAATCCCCTTATATCATAGCACCATCATGACTACAGGGAAAAAAAGAAACTTCAAACTTCAAGGAATAAAAACCATATTGTTGCAGAACAGGATCATATAAGGCAATAATAATAAAAAGAACATTAGTAACCATGTACACCCTTAGCTGGCCCACGGCTGCAAAGTAATTCTAAAGCAAAGAAGGAAGGACGCTGCAAAGACCAGCAGGCCCCTGCCAGTCCAGATACTGATGGTGGGCCTGGGAGTCAATGCTCCCATCATGTGTTGCTCTCTTGGCAGTCCTTTGGGATGCTGCAAGGCCTCCAAGGTCCAACCTGAGCTGTACCACTGCCCAAGCTTTGTCCTGTCTCCTTAGGGTTCCAAAGTGCAATAGAACAATATTGGTGTTTGCATGTGTATCCTGATGCTGATCTGACCAAGCACAGCAATGATTCATGACTGTGGATGCTCAGTCAGGGATACAGGAACCTCCTGCAGCATGAAGGCCAAACTCCACTCTGTACTGGGCATAAATTCCATTCTGAGAGGTGAGCAGGGCCAAAGGCACAGGAATCAGGACCAGCATGCCAATATATTTCAGCTGAAAGTTCTTATGGTCAGTCACTAAGCCTTAGGAGAGGCATTTCAATCTTTTAGCATAGGGAGAAAAGTACACAAATCTGGTAAAATAACAAGCCACCTGTGGACAGGGGGATTAGGACCTCAGGAATGTCCCCAGACCTGAGGTCTCCTACCTCTATTCTAGCATAGGTCTTAAACACCTAATATAGTGTGGCTTGGGACTACAGCACCTGGCAGAATGCTTTTCCCTACCTTAACCTACCCAGACACTATGAGCCACATTTCAAGCCTTCGTTTGAGTACCACATCCTTAAAGCAGCAAGGGAGGCTTGAAAAGTGGTACCAAGGGAGAAAGCCTTTTCAGTGGTGACCCCTGACTATGAAATGACTTCCCCATTGAGGCTTGTCCAGCACAAACTCATATTTGTGGCATCAGGTTATGACTGTGCTCTACTTGCAGGCATTTAATGGCATACGATGGGATGTGTTAGTAGCTTTAACAGGTCCAGGTTTTTTAGCAACATTGCTTGCTATTCTAAATTTTGTATATTGAAGATGATGTTTTATGCTGCATTTTTGCTGTATCTGTATTTTATGCTATACTTTACTATAGCTGTATGTTGTGTTTCGCTGTGACCCACCCAGA
>NW_025335661.1:11383187-11441667 GCF_004798865.1 Varanus komodoensis | reverse complement strand
TACATTTCTACAGTGCCCAATAACAGAAACTTTCTGTTTCTGCAGTATTTGATTATAACACAAACAGTGTATGTAATTTAACCATTTGTTGATTAAACAAATTTGAAACATACATTCTAATAAATTAAATACCAGAGAAATATTAAAACTCAGGAAATCATATCAAAACCCTCTTAGAAAAAACACAAAGGGTGTGAATGACCTTTAAAACAGCCAGTGCTCAAGCACTATGTACAGTGTCTTTTATTGCCTGATAACATTGCTCAGTGCCGTTTATTTTACTGAGTACTGTCTTCTAGAATGATTTATTTTAAAGAAACTCTATGACCCTGATAAAGAGTTTCCTTGAAATGCGTGGAACCAAATCCACCACTGCAGCTGCTCTTCTGTTTGCTTTTCTCTGACTGATTGACACTCTCCCTGCCCCCTCAGGACTCAATGTAGAAACAAAACAAATATAGACCAAAAAAAGAAAAAATACAGGGAGTCTAATTCATGAGGATGTGCATCTAGGCTTGTTTAAAAGTAGTTTTTCTAAGGCAAGCCGTAAGATCTCATAAAATAGCTCTAATCTAGCTGCCTTGCTAATTCTTCAATCATAAACACACTTACTTAGGCATAGGTCTCAACAAATACACTGAGACTTCTGAGTAAACATACTTAAGGTTATAGTATAACGCACTAGGAATTAAACACCCTCAAAAATGCAAACCTTTTGTTATACCAAATATTTGATCTTATGGCTTGCATAGGGCCATTTCTTCCCTATCTCTCTTTTTGGGGTCAAGAATGACCTGTACTCAGTCCCAGAACCTGTTTCCAAATGAAGTGTCTGCCCCTAGGAAAAGTTTAGCTGTCGTAAGTGAAAACTTGTTCTGTAAGCAAAGCCCTACCTACTAGCTTGCTGGCTGTGGGAGGCTGGGAATTATAGGACCCCCGCCCCCCCGCCACAGTGCACCAAACCAAACCAAACCAAACCAAACCCTAGGACGGTGCCTTAAGAAAGCTATCCTATGCATGTTTTGAAAGAAAACGACATCTAATCGTTTTCAGAACGCAGGATGAAGCGTCCTGACAATCTTAGTACCTCTTTCCTTCTAGACATGCAAAGGATTACGCCCACAGAGTTCATTCCTATGCAGGGACGGGGCCAAAAAAGTCCTACAGTTCCTAGCATGCGCCTGCTAACACGGCCGCCCGGAGGGGTTCCGGGACCTGCAGCCATCTTTCCCCCTCTTTAAACACGCGCTTTCGCAAACCCCCTCCCTCCCCGCCCCTCCCCTCCGCGACACCAGCGTCAGATCCTAGGCGCGCTTCCTCGGAATCATGGGAACCCCTTCAAGCATGGGAAGCCGTGCAGCTTCCTCGGGCAAAGCCAGTGGCTCCCCCGGGCATCTTCATCTGAGGGATGCAGGGCTCTGCCGGGCGGAACCAGCCGTTCCGCGCCTTCTGACTCGCCGCGCCGCCGTGAAAGCCCCGGAGCCGCAGGCGGCGGCCCGGGCGCGGCGGACGCGTGCGCTCGCCTCCGGCTACCTGTGGACGCGCCGGGCTCGCCCCGCCCCGCCCGCGGCTCCCTCCGCTCGGCTCCCGGGCGCTGCCCCCACCCACAGGATGCCGGCGAGGGCGGGCCTCGGGCGCTGGAGCACTTAGGCGAGCGGAGCAGCCCGCCCCAGCAGGCACGCCGAGCAGAACCTCGCGGCGCACGGAGGGCTCTCCCAGGTAACGGAGGGCCGGGCCGGGCCGGGCCGGGCCGGGCGGCTGGGCGTGCGGGTGGGGAGGCGAGGCGATGGAGGCGCCAAAACAGATCCGTCGGCCGCCGATCCGTCCTCGCGTGCCGGGGGCTTGGCTGGTGAATCGTTGCGTCTCCATCGTAGCCGCAGGCGGACCTGCTGGGAAGTCGTTGCGGGGGAAACGGGAGATTAGTTCGTAAGGAAAGGAATCGGTGCCACGCGGTTGGGCTTTTTGATTCGCTTCCTCTCTTCTTCTCTAGGCGCCTTGTCGCTCCGCATCTGATCGCCTTGCTACCGCTTGCGCTGGTATCGTCCTTTCTTCCCCTTGCAAGGAGTCCAAGGCAGCCCCCAGAGTTCTTGCGATAACCCTGTGCGAGAGATTGGACTGGGAAGTTGGACCGGAGTCACCCAATGGCTTCATGGGTGACCGGGGACTAAATTGGGATCTCTTGAGCCCCACTCTGGCAGTCTTAATCACTACGCAACACTGGCTGTCACAGTCGTAGTAGCTCTTTCCAAGCTTTTTTCTCCGATGTTGTGCAGCACAAGTGAGTCAACAATGGCCGCAAAACGGACAAATGCTGCTTTAGGCTGCATTAATCAAAGATCACTTCCAAATCGCATGATGTATTAATTCCCCTTTCCTCAGCACTGGTTAGACCTCATCTGTAGTTCTGTGTCCATTTCTGGACACCACAGTTTAAGAAGATGCAGACAAGCTGAAAAGGGTTCAGAGGGGAACAGCAAGGGCGCTGGAAACAGAGCCGTATGAGGGGAGGCTGAAAAATGTGGGCATGTTTAGCCTTGAGAAAATAAGATTGAAGGGAGAAATGGTAGTACTCTGGAAGTACTTGAAAGGCTGTTACAGAGAGGAGGCACAGAATCGTTTCTTAATCAATCCAGAGTGCAGGACACAGAACAACAGGCTGAAGTTACAGGAAGCCAAATGCTGGCTTGGTATGAGGAAACGTTCCCTGACTGTTAAGAGCAGTGCGACAGCGGAACCAATTATCTAGGGAGGTTGTGGGCTCTCCCACACTAGAGGCATACAAGATGCAACTGGACAGCCATCTGAGAGGGATGGTTTACTGAAGCAGGAGGTTGGACCCAATGGCCTTATAGACCCCTTCCAACTCTAATATTCTTTAACTTGTAGACTAGTTTTTTACTTTCTGGAATTGTATGCAAATTTAGTCATAGAAAAATATGAAATGCAAAACACCAACTGAAAATTCATTCCCCACCCCCCACCAGGCTAAAATATGCATGGGGGAATTGCACAGTTTTGGAAGTGCAAATCTGTGCATGTATAAACAAGCACAAATTTGGGAGCTGGGCAGAACACTGATTCTGTCAATGGACTGATGAAGAAACAAATGGCATTCGACAATCTGCAGAAAGCACAATCCAGACATCCCTAGTTGGAGCTGCCAGATACGCAAGAGGAAAGCCAAGATTTAGACCTCCTTACCTAATCTACTTTGCCGTACTCTTGCTTTCATAAGCTCCTGTTTGTTTATTCCCAGCTCACAATTTATTTATTATTTTTATTGTGTGCTACAAAACAAAACTAGACTATGTCTTGAAGAAATAAAGTTAGACATGATTTATGTTTGTCTATTTCTTTCATTATTAGATTGCATGCACTATATACCAGAGTGCAAGACACAAAATAATCTCAAATTGCAACAAACCAGATTCAGGAAATGTTTTCTCACTGTTAGAGCAATATGACAGTGGAACCAGCTGCCTGAAGAGGTTGTGAGTTCTCTCACACTAGAGGCATTAAAACAACAACAAGAACTGGACAGCCATCTGAGTGGGATGGTGTAACTTGGTGTCCTGCAACAGCAGGGGTTTGGACTTGATGGCCTTCATGGCCCCTTCCAACTCTACTCTTCTATGATTGCTAACTACCCCTTTGATCTTTTAAATTAGTTAACAGGAAGAATAATTCTATGGAGATATGCATGAGAGGAACAGAGAAAGAAAGCAGTCCACCAGAAGGGTGACTTTTTGGAAAGTCCTCTTGGTTCCAAAGGGAGGGTGAATACCAGCTCCAGAATCATTCCAAATATGTCTTTAGGTACGCAACATGGTTTTAGTGGATACAGTTGCACCTCTCGACATATTGGTTAATACTCACCAAGGTGCTCTACTTCACTTTTTAAAAAAGTTAGTGGCCATGGCAGCAGAAAACCCTGCTGTCATCAAGGGTAGATTTCAATAGCCCAATCTCCTTCTTTGCTAATGAAGAGCAAGTCTGCAAAACCCAGTAACCACTGGGATGCTCAAGCTGCATAATCTTGCCATATTGATGTCTGGAGCCTAAGTGATCCTTTATATCAGCTCAGAATCAGAACATCTGATAGTAAACTAAAATAATTCACCAGCTGTAAAAGCAAAATGGAAGAAAACTCAACCAGACAAACCAGGAGAAAAGGTTCAATTGATAGTTTAAAAACAATTGGAAGCTTAAGCAGAATTCTACTTGGTTTTATTTTGACCAACCTTCTAAATGCTCCCAAGGAGTTGGTCAACCTGGTCTTCCAGGCAAGCAGATTCCATAATCTGGGTGCCACTGGAGAAATAACTTTGTCTTAAATTCCTGCCCTGTGCAGACTGGTTTTGCAGGAAAACTTCAGAGGGATATGAAAACAGAGTCTGTTTTAGATGTAAAGGAGAAGTGAGTAGAGGAGAATGAAGAACAAAGGACAGGGGAGATAGACGAAAGGGAAGAGGAAATAAAAAATCAAGGTGAAAGGGAAGAGGAAATAGAAAATCAAGGTGTTTCTGCAACCAGGGGAAACTAGAACTTTTCTGAAGAGCAGCCAGGAGAAATGAGTGTGACATATCCAAGGGTAATGGCAGAACCACTAAACAACCACACAATATAAGCTGTTGACTCTATGAAGGGGAAAAAGCACTCTGAGGGCTTGCTTTTGAGATACTGTTTATTTGGAAGGGGAGGGTATTAATTAATTCTAATTGCCTGGAATCAACTTTCAATCTGGTAATGTTGCACTGCTGAACTGATCCAGTACATTTCTAACACACCTTGTTTGTTTTGTCCTTGATCTCTGCAAACTTCCCAATTTGTCATATAAAGCCTGCTTCACTTGTTTTCAGTTTGCATAATAAAAGTTAGTTTATTAGGGAAAAAAAGAGCACTTGGACAAACCCTCCTTAGTATTTCAGAGGGTATTTATTTATTTATTTATTTAAAGTATTTATATTCCATCCTGTAGCGAAAGCTTCAGAATGGGTAGATCTGTCATGAGGAACTTCCAGCCCACGAGTCAAACATGGCCTCATCTGGCCTCTTCTCATGCGGGAGGTTTTATTTCCTACCAGCAGCAGAAATTGTGGGACAACATTCAAAAAGAAACTAGACAGTCATCTGTGTGAGATGGTGTAAATTCATGACCTGCAACAGCAGGTGGTTGGACCTGATGGCCTTCCTGGCCCCTTTCAGCTCTACTATTTTATGATTCTAGGAGTGAAAGTGAGACTTTTTCTTCTCCCAGAGGGAAGCCTGTCTCATCCCTGCAAGGAGCAAGGATCAGCTGGGTTGAATGCTACCCATCTCAGCTGATGCCTCCACTGACCCCCTCCTAAGCAAGCAGGAGCGGTGACAGCTGGCTTGTCAGTGGTGCCTACCTGGGGACTGCACTGTTCAGCTGATCCCCTGCTTAACCCCTTTTCTCACTTTCATGTACCAGAGAGGCTTCCTCAACATGACACCCACCTGTGTGCCTTTCTGGCAAGCAGCAGTGACAAGGAGGAGGTAGCACTTGCCCTGTGTTCTCATTCTGGCCATCCAGAGGGGCAACCCCAACCCAGTGCCCATGTTGCAAAAATGTGTGAGTGAGAATGGGGGGCTCAACTAAGCAGGGCAGCCTACAACGGGTCCCCCATTCAGCTGATTCTTGCCTCTCCCTCTCATGCATGAGAGGAGCAGAGGGTAGTGAGCTGAGCAGTGCTACCCCCGCCTGGGCACCTCCACCCAGCTCACCCCTCCCAGTCACATGTGAGTGTGGGGCTTTTCCCAGGCAGGGGAAATCCATGGACTGGAGTGCTCTTTTCTGTAGCACCATCAAACTGGGACTGCTTGGCCACCACAGTGAACAGAACTTGGCTCACCATCATGACTAAGAGGGCAGCCTCATTCCTCCCCAGGTGCATCCTGGGATCCTGCCTGGAGGACTGAGGTGGAAGGAGATGATGCGAGGGAGGAGGGTTATGAAGATGACCCTGATCATCTTTCAGGAACATCAAGGTGTAACCCATGGACCATGGTAAGCATGCAGGGTCGCTTGTCTTGACATGTGAACCCAGGGTCTCCATGAGGTTTGAAGACTGAATGGGAGCTTTTCCCTTCTTCGGTGCCAATCAAGTTCCGAGCAGCTCAAATGAAAGGTTAAGATCAGCTGCTGAATCTTGAGTTCCCTTATTTGTTTGGGTGAAACTGCTCCAAGTGGCATGAGGCTACAGCACTGCTTTCAGGAGTGCAGTTGAGTATCGTTCTGTCCAAGCCTTACAAGGGAAAATTTCTGTCTGACTAAAGAGGAAAACTCCCTGCAATAATGCACTGGCCGGAGAGTTTTCCTGTCCTCTAGAGGATCTAGAGTCCGTTTTGGAAAACAGAAGTGAATTCCAGTGAAAGTGTTTATATATAGTTTGGACTTGGATAAACGTTATGGCAGGAAAATTCGTTGCAATCTCTGCATTGCAAAGCATTTTTAAAAATGTATTCCCATGTGTCATGTCTGGCTAATACATTGTAGCACTTGTGGGAACTGTAAACATCCCTGGGTACAGTTTCATTGACTAAGGGTGCATTTCTATGCATATGCTCAGAGTTCTAGTATTTTTTTTCTGTCTAAACATGTGCAGGATTGTACCCTAAACTAACAATATATTAATATTTTTATTTAATAATTAAATATTATTAAAGAATACCTTTTTCTCAGATATTTCCTGGAGGCCTAAATGTATCTCTTATCTAGAGTGGACAGTATCCCTGCCATCACTTGTCACAGTTTAATTCAGATATAGTTTTCAGCATCTAATTTTGTTTCTTGTGTTTCCTGTACAGAAATATTAGTTTTTCTTTTGAATTGTACAATTGCATCCACTTGATAAGTTGAGGGGAAGGTAGGGAACAACAACAACTGAAGATCTCCACTGTATACACTGTAAACAGTGTGATTATAAAAGAATTATTGAGCATGCAGAAGAATAAATCTGGTTGAAGTTTCTGCAAAGCTAACTTCTTAGTTAACTTTCCTAGCTAATTTCTTGGAGTTCTCTGAGCATATAGTCAAGTATGTCGATAGAACTGATTTCATATATATTATATAAGTCAGCATCCAAAACTTTTGAGAAGAGTGCCCTTAAGATATTAGAAAAATACATGGCAATAGGAACACCAGTGACCTGTACTCACTGGCCCCAAACCCGACATTGTCTCCCTTGCTGATTCTGTACTCCTGTGGATGAGGAAGGGAGGATATGTGAATAAAAGTGAACTGACAGTGAATGATCAGAAAAGACATCTTGGCAAATAGCTCAACGGAAACATTTATTTATTTATTTATGACATTTCTATGCCGCACCCATCACCGAAGCCTCGGGGTGACTGCATTTGCACATAACTATGTGCTTACCATTATATGAATTAACTGGTTTATTTTGGTTTACTGTGAACAAGCAGAATAATGGCTCACATAGCTCTCCGTTGGGCAAGCAGGTAACACTAAGCAGGAGGCGGTAATCTATCATGGTCCCGGGAAACTAATGAGGGAAGCATTACCATCATTAGACCCAGTTGGAATCTAGGTTCATGACTTGTCACTCCCAAACAAACCAGGCTGATCAACCAACCAAAGCCGGTTGTTTACAACCTTGATTCTTTGGGAGTTGGGTTTGGACATCACATTAAGGTAATGCTTCCTGGATCATGAAGAGAGAAGTGGAATGAATAGTTCAGGCACACCAGATTGCTGCTTTTTAACAGTAAAGAGGCATAATTCAGGCCTCCTGGTTGAGCAGTATGTGCAACCAGGTGGCCTGGAAAATATTGGGAAATGGGGTGAAATATTGGGCAAGGGGCTTGATATACATCTGTGGTTCAGTTGCATTCTGAATATACCATCTAGTTCTGGTTTTCTTAACTCAAAAAGCAGAAAAAGGGGAACTAGAGGTTGGAATAACTTTTTCCCGAAAAAGGACATCAATTGAGGCATTCTAGTTCAGATAATAGTATGTTTTTTAAGGAAAGGATGATATAGTATTTAGGGGGAAGGTAAAAACTAGCAACAATGCAAAGTTTTTAAAACACAGTAAAGAATTTAAAACAAGAGAAACTGATGAACTAAAATTCCCAGGAAAATAGAAAGGCTGGCACCAGAAATGACACAATGTAGGTACCAGGAGAATTTCTTTGGGAGTCAGCGTGGTGTGGTGCACGGGACTGGGACTCAGGCGAACTGGGTTCTAGTCACCAGTCAAACTGATTGGCTTACTTTGAGCCAGCCAGACTCTCAGCCCAACCTACCTCACAGGGTTGTTGTTGTGGGGATAATATTAAGAGTTGCAGGGGGAGCATAATGTAACCCACTTTGAGTTCTTTGTAGAGAGAAAAGTGGGATAGGAATATAAATAAATAAGGCTGCTACAACTGAAAAGTCTCACTTCTTAGCAGTCACTTAATAGTGCTGTATGATAAGTGATTAAAGGGAACTTTCTCTACTGTTATTGAAAGGGAGGAATGGATATTTCTTAGCGATGTAAGCCGCCCCGAGGCTTCGGCGAATGGGGCGGCATAAAAATGTTTTAAATAAATAAATAAATATTTATTAACTTTTTCTCTTTGGTGAATTGAAAATGAGTAGGTGGTATGATCATTTTTAAAACCATTTCTTTCTCTCCCCAGAAGCAATTGGACACAGGCTCATAAAAAATGGCATGTGAGTAATATCTTTTTTCTGTCTTTACTATCATAGATGCCTTCTCCACTGGGTGCTTTCCAGATGTGTTGCCCTACAGGTTTCATTATGCCCATTCAGCATGTAGTTGGGGGAAATGAAACTGTCTTTTCCCGGTTAAAATACTGCTTTACATGTGTAAGTTCTGTTTTCTACATAAATGCAAAGGACAGAGGTTTGAAACATTTATGATGGCAGTAGCAGCATTCATCTTGTGAATATAGTATAAAGGTTTGAGAAGTGTGCTGTCACTGCAGATAGTGAACAGATTAAAAGTTTACACATGTTTGAACTGTGTTTCTGCCCTCCCAGCAAATAAACTTGAATCTGTACCACCGGCTCCTGGATACCCTGGGTCTGGATATCCTGGGCAACAGGCACAGTATGGCTACCCTCAGTATGCACCTGGCCCAGTTCAGTATGCTCCCGGACCAGGTGCCCTAGGTAAGTATTCATAGGAATGCAAACTTTCCAGTATGACTTGTGATAAGAATGTTCATTTCACATAATGCTGTTCTGCGATTGTCTGTGTTTGTGTGTGTGTGTTTGTGTGTATGCGTGTGTGTAAGAGAGAGAGAGAGAGATTGATTATCCATGGTTAGCAAATATCTTCAGTAGAATGACCTGCAATTGCAAAGCCTTCCCTTTTTAAGCAAAAGCTTCATGTACAATAATTAGTCTAATTATGGCTTTGCCATACTTTTGAATTAAAACTGGTAAGAAATCCATTTGGATGAGTTCTTCATGCATTTGAAGTATATATTAAGAAATGGAAAAACGTTTCTCTTGAAAGACAGAAAGAGAGACAATCTGTATTTTCCTAGTCCATATGTGCACTGCCGTTGTCCCCGATCTAGTGCCTTCTACCTGTGTTGAATTTCAGCTCCGATCTGCCCCAGCCAGAAATCATGGTTCAGATTTCTGGGAGTTACATTCAGTCCAGAACAACTGGAGAGTAAGAGCCTGAGGAAGGCTGGTTCACTCTTACATAAACTGCCCACTCGCAGCAGATTATTAACCTTGTGTTTAAAATCTGTAGACAGGGTCTTCGATAATGCTCTGTATTCATTGATCTGCATCTTTCCAGGGTTGGCCCAAATTATTTGGGTGCCTAAGGCAGAACAGACAAGATGTTGTGACTGCGCAGCTGCCACTGCATCGCTCTCCCCTGTGGGGCGTACCCAGCAGTGCTGGTGCTTTGAGAGGAGAACAAGGCAGCTGCCCATTGCTGGTTGGTTACCATTGTATATTTCGGAGTCTGGTTACCAGCAATAGTCCATATATGACTCCTGTGTCCTCCTGTGTCTTGTTATTATCCTATCAGGTAGTTACTCTGAGCAATGGTGAGAGTGTTAATGGAGAAATAACAAGTGGCACGCATCCTTGTTAGCCCACTGGGAAGCAACCAAACACCTGGTACCTAAGCAGTTACTTCAGATCTCTCTCTGGCATTTTCATCTTTTAATCAAGCAGTGCTTAGGACCCAGTCCAGATTTCAAAAGTCCCATTTCACAAAAGTCCCATTCCAGTCTGGGTCATATACCCTGCAGTTATCCTGCCGAAAAGAAGAGTGGGGAAACAGTGTATGGGGAGAAGACTATCTATACAGAGTTAAAATAAGTGTCTGCAAACTTGCAAGAGGGTAATAGAAATAGCGACAGAAAGAGGATACAAAATGGGGAAATACAAAGGTATAGATCTGTATGATCTTTGGTATTAAATGCTTGTTGACACTGCAGGACCAAGTTGACCTGAAATAGAGATTGATGGGGTTTTGCTTGTTGAGATGCACTTAATGGGTGTGTGGGGGGTTAATATTGTTGTTTGGTCTAAATCTATTGGTCTAAATCTATTGGTTTGGTCTAAGTCTATTGTTTTGTCTAAGTTGGAGGCTGCATCATACAGATAATATGTTATTGACTGTAACTCCACTCATTATGGGCTATGTTGGTTGCAGCTGAAAGGCGGTGCTATCCAATAACATTTGAAGAGCCAAAAATTCTCCCTCCCTCCCTCCCTACCCCCCCCTCAAATACACACACAGAGAGAAACACACACACAGTGTTCTAAGATACTGTTGATGAAATTAACCAAGGATGTAAGATAAGAGTGTGTGTTGTTGGTTTTTTGTTTTTGTTTTGTAGCTGTGCTTCAAATAATTTGTTTAACTTGGATTCCATTTAGTGGACTTAAGAAAATACCCACAAAGAAAAATATAAATAAGTGGTGAAACATCACATCTTCTCACATGCTTTGTATGCATAGAAGAAGGAAAAGTAAATATTGTATAAGGAATTCAGTAGTTAGGCAGATTGAGTTAATTTCTAATACTACTTGAATTCCTTTACTTCATCCAGAAACCTTTACAGACCAGCTTGAATTCACTGAAATGACTGAATTCCCATTAGTTGCACATTTGTGCTGTTTGCTTATCTTCCTCAGTAAGTCTAAAGCTGTTTTTAATCCATGGAAGGTGTCTGAATATATGAGTAGTAGTAATCATGAAGCTATATCTGTTTACCTGTAATGCAATGTTTGTGAAAGGCATTAATCCTACCAGCATGGTATGTAATGCAAGATGGCATTACTCTGAATAATAGTCCTTCAATGTTGATTAATAAATTACAGATACTCAAAAGGATGCATTTATTCCTTGGAACAGGCATTTATTTATTTATTTATTTATTAAAACATTTCTATGCCGCCCCATTCGCCGAAGCCTAGGGGCGGCTCACAACAAGAAATAAAATACAAAAATAACAATATAAAAATAACAATATAAAATAAATAACAATATAAAATAAGTCGCCCTGGCCAGATAAAATAAGCAAATACTGTTAACAATTAAAATGACGCTTAAATAAAAAGGTCTTCGCCTGGTGCCGAAAAACAAATAAGGACAGCGCCAGGTGGACCTCTCTGGGGAGCGCATTCCATAAATTGTGCGCCACCGCAGAGAAAGCCCTCCTCCGAGTACCTACCCTCCTAATTTCTTTCACGGAGGATTCCTGGAGAAGGGCCTCTCCCGCCGATCTCAAGGGGCAGGCGGGCATATATGGATGTAAGCGCTCCTTCAGGTAACCAGGACCCAAGCCGTTTAGGGCTTTATAGGTCATCACCAACACCTTGAATTGGGCCTGGACTTCAATGGGAAGCCAGTGAAGCTGACGGAGGACTGGAGTCATGTGAACATAATGCCCAGTCCCCGTCAGCAGCCTGGCAGCTCTATTCTGAACCAATTGAAGTATCTGGACCGTCTTCAAGGGTAGCCCCACGTAGAGCGCGTTACAGAAGTCCAGACGGGAAGTCACCAGCGCATGTGTCACTGTCACCAGGCAGTCGTACTCCAGGTAGGGGCGCAGCTGATGAATCAGCCGAAGCTGAAGGAAAGCGCTCCTCGCCACCGCTGTCACCTGAGCTTCCAATGAAAGCTCCGGGTCGAGGAGCACTCCCAAGCTGCGGACCTTGTCCCTAAGAGGGAGTGCAACCCCATTCAGGACTAGGTTAAATTCACCCTCTCTGAAGCCCGATCCGCCAACCAACAGGACCTCCGTCTTGTCTGGATTGAGCTTCAGTTTATTGGCCCTCATCCAGCCCATTACCTCAGCCAGGCACCAGTTCAGTACAGCCACTGCCTCACCTGGATTGGTGGAAAACAAGAGGTGGAGCTGGGTATCATCAGTGTACTGATGATTCCGCAGCCCACACCTCCTGATGACCTCTCCCAGCGGTTTCATGTAGATGTTAAACAGCAAAGAGGACAAAGTGGACCCCTACGGTATTTCATGGCATATCTGCCATGGTGCAGAGCCATAGTCCCCGAGCACCACCTTCTGGAATCGGCCGTTGAGATAGGAGCGGAACCACTGCAAAGCAGTGCCTCCGACCCCCAATCCCGCTAGCCTATCCAGAAGGATACCATGGTCGATGGTATCGAAAGCCGCTGAGAGGTCCAGGAGAACCAACAGGGACGCACTCCCCCTGTCCTTCTCCCTGCACAGGTCATCGTACAGGGCGACCAAGGCAGATGCAGTACCGTACCCGGGTCTGAAGCCGGACTGAAATGGGTCTAGATAATCAGTTTCATCCAAGAGTGCTTGGAGTTGTCCCGCCACCACCCGCTCTAACACCTTGCCCAGAAACGGGATGTTGGCCACTGGTCTATAGTTAGTGGCCATCTCTGGATCCAGTGACGCCTTCTTCAGGACCGGTCAGACTACTGCCTCCTTTAAAGGGGCAGGCACCCGACCCTCCCTCAGAGAAGCGTTAACCACTTCCAAGATCCAGATCCCAATCCCGTGCTTGGAATGATTTATTAACCAAGACGGGCAAGGGTCCAATAGGCAAGTTGTGGGACGTACTCGTCCAAGCACCTTGTCCACATCATCGGGCCACAATAACTAAAATTCATCCAATAATTCTGGACAAGACGGCAGCATTGGTGTCTCCCCAGAAACCTCTGATTCACTAGTGGTTTCCAGCTCATGACGAATCTGAGCGATTTTCTCCCTGAAATGCATGACAAAGTCGTCACAGCGGGCCTTTGAGGGTGGAACCCGATCTTCCTTAGGACCTGGACGAACCAGGCCTTGCACCACTCAAAAAAGCTCCACCGGACGGCATTGTGAGGAAGCAATAGAAGCAGAAAAAAACCTCTTTTTCGCCGCCCTCACCACCACAGCATAGGCCCGATAGTGGGCTCTCAAGTGTGTTCGGTCAGATTCATCCCGTGATCTCCTCCACCTATGCTCTAGCCATCTCCCAGCCTGCTTCATCGCCCACAATTCAGGTGTATACCAAGGGAAGAGCGGGCTCTGCCTGGTGGGAGAGGGCGCTTAGGAGCGATCGTGTCCACAGCCCTGGTCATCTCCCCGTTCCACAGTTCGACCAGAGCCTCGACAGGAGCACCAGTCTTGTCAGCCGGAAACTCCCCCAGGGCCTTCAGGAATCCATCCGGATCCATCCGGCTCCGGGGGTGGACCCACACAATTGGGTCCACACCCTTGCAGAGGGAGAGGTCGCTCTCAAGCACAAACCTCACCAGGAAGTGATCTGACCATGACAGGGGAGTCAAGCATAAATTCCTCACCCTCAGACCACCCTCTTCCTGCCCTGTCGAGAAAACCAGGTCCAGAGTGTGTCCACGTTCATGGGTCAGGCCGGTGACATGTTGAGACAGCCCCATGGCCGTCATGGAGGCCATGAAGTCCTGTGCCGCCCCTGTCAGACCAGTCTCGGCATGGAGATTGAAGTCCCCCAGGACCAACATCCTGGGGGTCCTCAACACCAGGTCCGAGACGGTCTCTGTCAGCTCAGGCAGGGAGACTGTTGGGCAGAAGGGTGCACGGTGCACCAACAGAATCCCCAATCTGTCTCAGTCGCCCAACACCAAGTAGAGGCATTCCAACCCTGGTCTCGAAGGGACCGGAAGTCCCGTGAGAGAGATGGAGGCTCGGTAGAACAAAGCGACCCCCCCCTCCCCTTCCCTCCGGGCGTGAACGGTGCTGAACCAGATACCCGGGTGGGCACAGTTGAGAGAGGGCAACATCCCCCCCTCTCCCGCCCAGGTCTCCGTTATGCAAGCCAGGTTGGCCCCCTCATCCACAATCAAGTCATGGATGAGGGAAGATTTATTATTGACCAACCTGGCATTGAGCAGCAGCACTGTCAGGCCCGAGGGGCGGCTGACAAGACTACCTGGCACCCTCTGGCTGGGGGCAAAACCAGAAGGAGGGATAGGTGTCAGCCATCTGTCCCTCCTTCTTCTACGCGGACACATTAAGCCCCCACCGCTGTTACGTCCATTGCCCAAGACCACCCCAATGGCACCCCCCCTCGCTCCCCAGGAAACATAAACGTCAACATGGCCAGGGACAACTCCATAAAAACAGATTAAAATAGAATAAAATTATAAAAACAATTAAAAACTCCCCCTTCCCTAACGTTCCTAACGGCAGGTGGGCCAATTACAACAAAGCCCCTGGCCAGCCCAGCCCCCCGCTCGGCCCCCGAACGGCTCCAAACGGCGGCGACTGCCCTTTGGCCACCGCCCTTCGGCCGCCCGCCCGAGGCTTCCAGCCCCAGCCGCCGCCGGCGCTTTAAGGCCGCAGGGCCCCCCCGAAGCCGCACCCTGTCCCGCACGCCTCTCACCCGTGCGAGGGGGCGGGCCGGGACCGTTCCTGGGTCCTGGCCGGTGCTCCTGGGCCGATGGTGCTGGCCTCCGTAGGGCGGTGCGGCACGGCAGCCAGCGGGCGCGTGCAGCATTTAACAAATATATCTATTAGATCATTTGGACATGCATCTAACAAATCATTTGGACATGCATCTAACAGCATCTAACAAATATATCTATTAGATCATTTGGATTTTAAAAGCCATTGGAGAGGAAGTGCAGAATTGTTTCCCTAACTGCTATTGCATAAATGAGCAGAATGATGGAGGGGTGGTGGGGTTGGCTGTATGTTGAAGATGTGGTGAGGCAAAACTGCTGAACAGGCAGGGCTGAAAGGCTGTATCCAAGGGAAAGAGCACATGTCTTGCACATAGGAGGTCCCATGACCAGTCTCTGGCATCTCCAGGCAGGACTCTGAAACCTCTAGTGGTCAGTGGGCAGCTTTGGGCAAGGTTCCAGTCCTGGGATGGCTCTACAGCTACCCTGAATTTAAATTTGCCTGGGTGCCTAGCTGTGCCTTAGCCCCTCAGCCTTCCCACTCATATCCCAGGGGATAGCACAGAAACACTGAAGGGAGAGCAGATGGCCACTGCGGGCACTTTTGGCAGCTGCCAGCTGCTTTGCCATCCTGCCATGTGGCCAGCTCCTTCCTGCTCCTCTGCTGTGAAACCCCCACAGATGAGGAGCAGGATGGGCAGAGCACTGCACCCCTGCTTGGTTCGATGGACTGCTCGGATGAGAGTTCTCTATATCACCCCTATACATATGGAAATTCTTCCACTGCCTTCAACTGTCGCTGTGTTCAGAGATGCTGCAACAAATGAGGACAGTGCATTCGGCTTGGCCTCTTCCAGGGTTTCCCCAGGAGGTGGCCAGACCAAAGGGATTGCCCCAGCACCAGTTGCAACTGCCCCATGACTGTTTCCTGCACAACTCAACAGGGGTGCAGTGCTGGCAGGCAGGATTACCCCCTACCTGGTTACTACTCTAGACAATGCAAAATCAAGTGGCCCCTTCCCCTACCATGTGCTGCCTCTGCAACCCCCAAATGGGTTGAACAAGCTGCAGGTGGCGGAACAGGCAGCAGTTTCCCTGTGTTCCTGATAATGATGTCAGGAGCATGGAGGAAAGCTGATGGCAGCTGTACAAAGTGCTGTCTGGGCACTATGCTGTCTGTCAGTGGTTACAGCCTCTTGGCCAGAGTGGAAACCCTTTTCTGCTGCTCTTGCCAAGGGGATCTATAGGCTTTTTGCTTGACAGGGGCTCAGGCTGTCATCAAGGCTTGGAGGACACAACGCGGGGGTTTAATAATCCTACTAAAAGCCATGGCTTCTTGGGTGATTTATAAGCTACCCCAGTGTGGCTCCTACCTCTTTTGAAAGCACAGGGTGTTCACACAACCAGCTAAGATATCTTCCCCACCAGCAGGAGCATGTCATGTTAACCCAGACAGTGTATACTGGATATGGATGTGCCATATACCAGGGGAGACCATTTGGCCTTCCAGATGTTGCTGTGGACATAGAAGATGACCGTTGACCTGTCGCAGGCAGCCAGGCTGAGACAACACATCTCTAAAGACGCAGGGGAATCACCAGCTCAGGATGGGTGGAATCTGATCTCAGGCCAGTGCGAGCCCTAAAGCTGCAGTGCTTGGGCCTGGGAAAGTCCCTGCCACTGATTATGTCATACCGGAAGGGAAACCACTCTGCCTAGATGCTGACAGCTGTGCTGCATCTTACCAGAGGATACTTAGGTGTGTTGCTCAATATGGATCTAGTTCATGGCTTGATGTTGGTGGTCCTTGATGGTTTCCTCAATTGATCTGTAATGTGACAAAATATAAAACATGGAGACGTAAAGGGCTAATGAATATTATATACAGTAGACTTATTTCCTCTGCATAACTTGTCATAACTTTACTTCTGAGTAAGCATGCATAGGATTCATTGCAAGAATTCAATACACAAGGCTGCTTCCCATTAATTCATTGCGAACAAACAAACAAACGGCACTTTGTCAGGGCGAAAGCTCTGCCCTAAGAATGGCTTTAGACTTAAGGTGGGATTCTGGATCTGATCAGGACCCTAAGCTGGAAGTCTTGCTTTCCACATACATCTTAAGTAGGCTAATATGCCTTTAGAAAACTACTTACATGATTTCCCACCTCCTCCAAACTGTGCATGTAACTGATAGGTTATAAAAGCGTCCTGCACAGACTTCTTCTTGATGGCCCCTTCAGAGTCTACCTACATGTATGTGTGCATAAACTGTAAATGATTGTACCCTGCCAGTGGACTCTCTCTGGTTTTTCTTGCCTACTTCAAACAGTGCAATTTGCTTCCTTAACTCTTATAATGAAAAGAAGGTTATGGCTGAAGTGTTCCTGAAATGCATACACTAAATCTAAACGCTAAACATCTTTTTCTTTTCTTTTTGTCTTCTGAAGTTGCTCCTGGACAGCCTCCCTATGCATATCAAGGCTACCCAGGAACCTATGGGGCTCCCCCAGTCCATGGTCAGCCTAACGCAGCTCCTGGTATCATGTGGATGCCAGCCCCACCTCCGGTTCCCAACTGCCCTCCTGGATTGGAATATTTAAGCCAGGTTTCTCTCTCTTTATGCTCATTATGCTAATAGAAGGCTTTCATACAAATTTATTAAATAAATACATAAAATTGTTCACCTACATGATAATTAGAAAGCATAGAATACTTCATTGTCTTGGCTGCAATGGGTTTTATACCCTTCAGGCTTTGATAGAATCAGCCCCATATTCTATCAAATCAGCCGCATAGACAGCAGAGAAACATTCAAGAACCATTTAATAAGCATTGAGATGCTGCTAATGCTGAAATGCATGTCCTAAAGTTTACTCAGTTACATTTCTCTGACGGACTAATTATAGTTGCTGTTATTATGTCTCACCCAAATTAGCAATATTTAGGAAAGGCTTCCATGAATCAGTCATATTTGGAGTCAAGTTTGGATAATAGAAGGAGAGTGTTTCTTCTGATAGTTCATGGTGAGGAAGCTGGCTGTAATAACACTGACAGATGGCTGGAAGTGGTTGTTTGTGTGTGTCATCAGAACTGATGATAGTTACAGTCTTTTATGTAGAGGTGCCTGTATGAACTAGACCAGAATTCCACTTCACAGCAAGTTTCCGTAACTACATTTGTGAAATTCACTCTTAGCACAACTGAACTTACTTCAGTATTGAATTAAGACTGTCCAAGTGTAGCTGTTGACACATTTACGAGAAAGTAAATTCCATAGATTTTTTTCCCGTTGATGTTACTCTTAAATACTTAAGTTGAGGATTGGGATGGATACTTACAGAGCAGTTTCCCATTTTAATGAATCATATAAAGATAACTGTGTGATATATATTTTTTACAATGCAGTTCTAGCATTTGATTTTTATTCTTTTTAAACTCCTATTGCAGATTGATCAGATATTAATTCATCAACAGATTGAACTTCTAGAAGGTATTTTATTATGCTACTTGATATTATTAGTGCATTAAAATTTATTTAAAATCATTTAAAGTTTTGTTTTTAGCATGCTTCCTAATAGGTACATACAGGTCATAACCAAAAAAAATGTATCATATTTTTCTGAATATAAGTTGCCCCCATGTATAGGATGCCCCCCACATTTTACCGATCTCCAAGCAAGCAAGCTGCTGCTGCACGTGCCTGCTGCCTCCCTGCCTGCCCGCACCTGTCTCCCTCCTGATTGCACCCGCCCCCACTTCCCCACCGATCACGCCCATTCCTGCCTCCCCCGCAGGACGCCCGTGCCCGCCTCCCCCAGCATGCCCGCAGTTCTCCTCTCAGCCCCCCATGTATAAGACACCCCTGCATTTTTATGTAAATATTTTAAAGAAAAAGTATAATCTTATACATGGAAAAATATGGTATGTATGCATGTAAGTATGTAATCAAATTACCCTGGTTCATACATAATGCTAATCCATCTGCGGTTTGTAGAATTCTATGTTGTTGTGATATACTATTACAGCTGCACTAACAAACCATGGTTTGTTTACCACAAACAATCCAGAGTGTTGCCTGGGGTGGTGGGTGGCTTGTATACTCTATGTTGCATGAGGAAACATCCTGTTCTGTACAAGTCCATTTGTCCTTTGCGGCTTTTTTAGTTATAAGCATCCTTTCTCTTCAGTGTTTGCGTATCTTCTCAGTCTTTTGCCCTTTAAAATGTTATTGCCCCCTCCAAAACAAAAACAAACTCTTCTTTGTTGCTCACCTTACTGAATAATATGTTGTTCCCCTGTAGCCCAGTTTTAGAGACATACTTGCATTTACATGGGGAATCTTAGTTGTTGGACCCATTTTCATACAACCTGCTGAACTTGTTCTCAAAACCTACTGTCCAGGGAGCCTAGGCCTTAGATTTTCCATGGAACCAAATGGCACAAATGAAACCCATGCATATGATGCTTCTTTACATATGGCAGGGTATGGAACCCCTTCAGCCCAATGGTTGCACTGAGTTTGGTGGGTCTTGGGAGCAAAATTCCAGTGGTGACTAGGGCTGAAAGCAAAAGGCATAGGGTTAAAATACCCCCAAATGCCAGCATATTTTAGCTTACCACAAGTAAATGAAGGAAAGGCATTTCAACCCTTTGGAATGGGGCAAAGCCAGGAAACAAGCAAGCAATTGGTGATTGGAGGGAAAGGTGGCAGGTGGAGGGGAAATGGAGGTGGCTGTCTGGGGAAGTCCAGAGTGCCAGATTTGGACTGCAAGAGAGTTGGATTTGAGGTTTCCTACCACTAACAGGCAGGCTGTCTTGACATGGCCAGTGAATGCTATCCATGCACCCACCATGTATACTTTCACTGAATGTGAAAAAATGTTCTAACTGAAGCTTTTATATTTCAGTAATAACTGGCTTTGAAACTTGCAACAAATATGAAATAAAGAACAGTTTGGGGCAAAGAGTGTACTTTGCAGCTGAGGTAAATGATTGCTGCACGCTAAACTGTTGTGGGCCTTCGCGGCCATTTACAATGAAAATTGTGGACAACTTGGGCCAAGAAGTCATAGAGCTTATACGACCTCTCAGATGTGCCCATTGCTGCTGCCCTTGCTGCTTACAAGAGGTAAATATCATGCTGTTTCTACCATCTTCCATCAAGGTGTGGTTGTTTTTGTTTTCGGGTTGGGGTTAAGGTTTAGTTTGGTCTTCTTGAAAACTCTCATTTCTTTGATCTTGTGAGATGCCCCTTTGTGAATCTTACATTGTGTCTTTTCAGACATAACATGGCTTTCGACAGTAATTCATGGGTTAATGAACAAGCAGTGGGTTGTTTGTAGGGTGTCGTAATTTGCCAACAACCCCCAGTGGCCAGAACTGGACATCACAGTAGCAACCCTTGAATGTGGCATTTCAGGTGTGTCATTGGAAACAGAAAGGGCATCAAGTGCAGTGAACGAACTTGTCTTCACTGACCCCCAAATCACCACCATTGTTTCTATACAGTTTCACTGGCTTCCCCTGCTTGGGCCTTTTGTTGTGACATACGATCCAGGTAATCTGGATTGCTGAGGGACAATCATTGGTTGTTGGGTTGTACAAACTCTGGGTTGCTTGTACTTCATAACCCAGAGTTCCAGGTTCATACAACACATCAAACAACCTAGCACTTGTTTATGAGCGCAGATGCAAAGCTGAGTGGCAAATGTGCAGAAGGCAGAACCCTGACTTTTGCAGTTTTTTGTGGACATGTTAGAAAAAAAAATACAGCAGAATATTGCTTTCTGACTAAGCTATATCTATTTCCCCCCACAGCTTGAAGTTCATGCCCCACCAGGCAGACCAGTTGGATATATCAAACAGCTCTGGGATCCCTGTCTCCCTAAATTTGCTATCAGAAATGAAGCCCAAGAAGACATATTTAAAATTGTTGGGCCTTGCATAGTCTGTAGCTGCTGTGAAGATATTAATTTTGAGGTAAGGTAACACTAGAACCTTATATTACACTTTCATCAGATTGGTCATGTCCAGTGTCCTGTATAATAAAGAAAAATAACCTGCCTGTTTTCTTTGGTTTCAGCAAATACTTATAATGTTTGTAACTGGTGGGGTTATCAGCTTGGGAAGAAACTGACAACTATTAAATAACTTGGGTTTTATATATTTATGGCCCTGGGTGTGTGGATCTGGAAGGAAGCACACTTTCTTTCTGACCAGAAGTTCATGGGCCACTGGAAGGCTCTGTCCCCTCCCCTGCTTCTCAGGAAGAATATTCATGCATTCAAAATAGGTATAGATCACATCTCATTGTTAAAATCCCCGAATAGTTCACAACTCTTAAAAAAAAACTAAGACAAATTAATGGTTAGAAAAGGCCAGGATAAACAAGTGTTTTGATCACTGCTGAATGCCCATGAGGCCAGGACAGGAGCCATCCTGAGTCGAGTAGCTTTCTTCCCCACCTGTGTGAAGGGCCATTGCTAGAAAGGCTGAAAACTATGCAGTAAAATCCACATGGTGCATTGCATGAGCCGTAACATATGAATTTGGCGACTTCTGATCATCAAGCCCATGATTTATGCCCTTAGAACTGAGAGTTGATGACATCTTGTGTTCTGGTGCAGAAGACCTTGGAATCTCCTGCTGTGCTTCTGCAGTTATGGCCACATTTTAAGATGACAAACACTTTGGTTTTGAAATCAAAATTTCATTTTCTACTAGTTCATAAAGACTTTGTTTCTGTTTCATAATTCTTCAGCATTGAGGTTCTGTAAGTCCATACAACACTTTTTAAGGTAACCAATGCAAGTGGAGAATGTAAGACTGATCTTATGGGATGGACTTCCATTAGACAGAGAGCTTCTATCCCAGAGTGCTCTGTCCATTCTGAATCCTGTTGGGCTGTTTTCAGCAGGACAGGAGGAACAGAAGAGCTTTCAGCCTTTCTTTCCTTCTTGTGCTTTTTTCATTAGATGGGCCACTGAATTCAAGTAGCCCATTCATCTTCCTGAGCCATGTACTAGGGCTAAGAGGCCTTTGGATCCAGCAGATCCATGGCCTTTCCTTTCCCTGCCCACGGCTATGTCTCCGCTCTCCCTTTCTCCTCATTTCCTTCTTGAGGTCAGCTCAGATATCAGGAAAGAAGACAGCAAGGACCTTTTTATGGTGACTGGATTAAGAATCCAGAATCATACATCTACCTCAGGAGAGAAGCATGCTGTGGCCCCTTCAGTACTGAAAGATGCGAAAGGCTGGCTGGGGGATGCTGGAAGTTGCTGTCTAACACAACTCAAGAATACCAAGTTGGAGAAAGTTGCTTTAAGCCTATGCATGTAGGATGTCTTAAAATGCCTTCAGTAACTTTCCCATCACAAGTCTTTCTGTTTTAAAACTAGGTGAAGTCCATAGATGAGAAGAACGTAGTTGGAAGAATTTCTAAGCAGTGGACTGGCTTTGTGAGGGAGGCCTTTACAGATGCTGACAACTTTGGCATCCAGTTTCCAGGAGATCTTGACGTAAAAATGAAAGCTGTTATGCTTGGTGCTTGCTTCCTCATAGTAAGTCTGAAGCAGTTGCTTGTGAAATCTAAATGCCTGATCCTTAGGTTTTATGGGACCCTTTGATCCCCTGGAGATTTTCTGAGTCCTTCTGGCTGATAGGGAGCATGGTCTAAATATCCCAAGTGCCTAGCTGATGACTGAGCATCTGGTTTGCTGACATATGTTAGAGGTACAACAGTTGGTAATATTGCTTTGGCACAAGTCACTGCTTTCACTGCTGCAGCTTCAGCTGATTCATAATATGGAGCTGTCCATCAGCTCTGGGAAGAACAGGAAAATCTCCATTGATTTAAGGATATAGCTAAGGAGAAAATAATGCTGAACTGGATGAAATTCTTAAGTTGATGGGATGTACCATCCCGTCCACTAGGACCTGGTTCACACTTAGCAACAACTTCTGAGTTGTTTAACTTTGTTTCCACCTGCCACTTGACACTTCCACTTTGTTTCCATATTACAAAGCAACCTAGAAGTTTGAACACAGCACTCAGGTTTTTGAGGAAAAAAACCAGCCCAGCATATTGTCCCTTGTGTGTTGTTGGTTTAAAACTCTGTGTTATTAGTGCCTTAACAACCCGTAGTGTTGGGTTCAGACATCTCACTGAAGAATCCTGGAATAGGGTCAGAGCTCCTGGGTAGCTTGCTCAACTAGATGGAAAGCAAACATGGGAAGCATTTGATCATTATGTGCAAACTGGACCTAGCTTGCAGCTGAAAGGTGTAGTGTTGGTTATTACAAAAATGGAAGCAAAATAAACAGAACTTATTCTGCAGTTTTCCATTGGCACTGCAGTAAGTTGGATTGTGTGGGCCCACCCAAAGGCTTTTCCCAAAATAGACTGGATTTTTCAAATATTTTTGTAACACAGAAAATGGGAGAATGTTATGATTTTTGATTGAAGATTTTTTCTAATTACTTCTTTATTACTAATTATTACTTTATTTTTCTTGTATAGGATTTTATGTTTTTTGAACACTCAGGACAAAATCGGCGTCAAGGAATTGGGGTCTGGTAACAGAGCTCACGTCTGCATTATAAATCCTTCAAAGAAAATCATCATACTACTTCTATTCTTGCTTGGAGTGGCTTATACAAAAGATATTTTTGGAACAATGTCTGCTCCCGTCACACTTAGACTGCTGGAAATCTCCCATTTATGGGGAGGCTGCTCTAGGATTAAAGTGGATATTAATTTTACTTTATTATTTGTGATATATTAAATATATATAGGGCTGCCTTAAGTGCCATTTTTCTTGATAGAAAGGCAAATCAAAAGGATCAAAACAAGTCACAGTGCATAAATAAGACAAGATCCTTCCCAAAGCACAGTGCTTGGAGTCAGGTGGCAAGCAGGGAAATGAAAAAGTTTAAGAAATCAAGAACACTGTGCCTTAAAATGCTTGTTTTTTTAATGTAAATACAAAATGAAGCAAACTTAGAAGATAATACTTTTGGAGTTTTAGCATTGTGTTTATGACATGTCTATGTTCAACTATAATGGTCATCTATGTGGGATTTATTTATTCTGTGTTGTCCTGATCCCCATCCCCAAATAAGGGGAACCAAATAAAATGCCAATCACAATTATGTCATTGGTGTGTGATGGAAGGCTTGAATCTCTTTATATTAAAATGATCAACAAAAGGAATTGGGTGGAGGAGTATAAGGCCAATGGAAGCAGAAAATCCCTCTGTCCAGCATTGGATACAATCCACTTTATATCAACTTTTATGAAGTCCAGTCTTCCACCCAGTAGGAAGTACCCTGGCACTATGATGACATCAGACATGGATGAGGGGGAGTAAGACAGAGTCTCAGTTGCTTTTGGGGGAAAAATTATTGTAGTCTGACATGTTTCAGAAAATATGTTTTCTTTCAGGAACCATTTGTCTTTGGCCAAATGTATGAGGAAAGCAACCTTCACCCATTTGCTTAGTATAATCTAACAAAAGACAAGTGTCCTCTGACAAAGGGATTTTTTTTCCCCAAAACAATACATGTTTTCTATAAACACTTTAAAAAGATTGCTGTCTATTCTCTTTTATTGGTTTTTGTTTTGTGCCTTTCCTTCTTGGGTTTCTCCCCACTAAGATTGTGTCAGCACCAGTACTCTGTTGCTGAAGAGTTGACTTAGGGGCTAAAATGCTGGTGGTTTAGCTTTGGATTAGGAACAGAGCTGGACTCTACACTCAGTTCCTCTGTTTTCCTTTACTAACATTTTATTTTGGCATCTCGCTCAGACTTTTCTTCCTTCTTCCTCTGTTTGCAGTCCTCCCTCAGATGTTAATTGAATGAATGCAGTGAACACACACATTTTCTACATATCTTTGTGAGTGTAAACAGCAGCTGTGCAGTAGTTTCCCAACCACATCAGATCTTGGAAGGAGTGAAGAGTTTAATTATCCTCCCTGCCCACCGTCATGGTCTTTAAAATCCGCCACCATCAAAGAAGCTATTTGCACGGTGTGGGTCACCATGGCCCCTTCCCCTGCCAAAGATAGCAGAGAGGATCTTACGTTGCTGAGATACACCAGTAAATTAATAATAGGAGACTACAATGCTTGTTCCAAGGTCATGAACATGAGATTGTCTCCAGGACCACAATGCCCAGCACATGTTGTAGGTCATACACTTGAGTGATAAAGCTCTGTTAGAAGGAGAGAGGGGAACCCTTCTATTGTCATTAGAACCTAGTGAAAGGGTATTTTTTCTGGTGATGAACTTTGGCCTCAATACGGGTTGCAAACCCATTGACATGATCTGTCTCCAAGTTCTGATGGACCCAGTTGGTTCCTTTCAGTGGCCCCTGTGTGAGCAGAATGGTGGACTAGATGTACCCTTGCCCTGATCCGGCATGGTTCTTATGCTAATTGAAGAAAGGAAAATAGAGATGACTACATGGGAGAGACTATAAACCTCAAGTATCACTGTGATCTCACCATCCTTAGAACAGCATCCAAAAGCCATCTCCTTACACAACATCTTCACAGGCCCATCATTCCCCCTTAGAAGTAACAGCAAGAAGCCGTACAGTTCAAAAAATCCGATTTATGACTGCCCCACAAGCAAAAACTGGAACACCCAGGAGTAACCTCTCAGTCAAAAATGGATAAGTGGCAGCAGAAATGATAACACCCTAACATCATGTTGTTTTTTTTAAATATTCCAATAAGGAATGCCAGATTATGTGTACCTCCTGGGTACTCCTTTAGATTTACTGGCTGATGAAATAGCTAACAGCTGCCCTGCTGGCAGGCACATAGACACACTGAACAGTAAATTACACACAGACACACACACACAATTAAATGTGCACTGTGTGCTGCATAAAAGTCAACATGGGCCCTGCCCAAGCTGCAGTTTCAGCGTGGGAGTGCAGCAAATTGGGCTGGTTGCTGTTTCCTTGGCCAATGGCTTAAAGAAAAGTGCCAGAGATTGCTTGCTGCCCTGTCCTTGCTGTAATAGTCTCCTGGATCACATGAACAGAGGGAGCAGTTTGTTTGCCCAGACAAAACATTTGGAGGGTTCAGGAATGGTGCCTGAGGAGCTAAAGAAATCAAAGCAAGCATATCAAGAATTTTGCTTCCCTATGCAGGCTCAGTTCAGCAACAGGCAGGGGCAGATGCCTCACTATAGTCTGTATGAGGATAAAATGTTGCCATACATTCAGAAATGCAGATAAAATGCTTTAAATACAAGCACCCTTCTTTGTAGTGATGCTGGCATTGGGACAGAGGTGAGGTTTCTCTCCATACACCAAACCAAACTGTCCATTCCTGGTTCCTTTCCAGATTGGCTAAATTAGCATCACTATTTCTTAGCCCTATTTATCCTCATTTCACCTATTTACCTTGCTGTTTCTCATCCCCCCCTAGCCTTTAGGTTTCTTTCTTTCTTTCTCTCCTCTCTAAGACTTTGCTTTCCATTCCTGTGTGCTCAGTGTAGGAAGGAAAACCTGATGCCCTAATGTTTTTCAATTTATTAAACTTTTTTCTTGGAAGTGAAAAAGGGTAAAGAATTATCCAGGCACGTGACTGAAGACCCTGATCTAAACTAGGCTAGTAATTTGGCATTTTGCCGCACCTCCTTTGCCTTTCCCACTGCCCTCTTCGCTTTTAGGTCCGCCTACCGCTAAAATGCAGCCCTCCCTCCGAAGTTTCTCAGAAATGGCATTAAGCCCTGCACTAGAAAATGCTTCTGCACCCTTATTCTGCTTCAACATACTGCTTCTTCAGGGATACCCGTTAGCAGGGCAAGAAAGCAGTGGGACTTCCCCCATCCTGGAATATTCAGTGCCACACTGCTCCTAAAGCTGGAGGCTCAATTTAGCTAACATAGGTAATATCTCCTCCTGAATTTGTCTGTAAACATGAGATAAGGCGAAGGGAAGCAATTGTAATGCTAATGGTATCCCTGCCCCCAGCATGTCTGTTCCCATTCCCGTTTCGTGCGCCTGAAGGCTGGTCCTACGTGCAGAATTTGTTCCATTCTGCGCGGAGCAGCGACACCTAGGGCCGGTCCCATTCCGCAGGGCCAAGCCAGCTCTCCAATCGCGTGCTCCGCAACCTCACCTTACTTTTCTTCCCATCCACCCCGTGTGCGTGTGTGTGCGCGCGTGTGTTTGTACCCTGGGGAGGCGCAGCGATAGTTTGGGATCCTATCGATGGGGGAGAGACCATCTGCATCGCCCCTCCCCAAGGTTTTAAAAGGGAGGGAGTAAACACAGATGAGAACACTTGCTCTTATTTTCGAAGCTGAAGCCTTCCGTGATTAGGAAGCTGCTAAAAGGAGGGCTCGTCAGCCCCGCGGTTACCAGGCGCCAGTCTAATCCGAATCCACCCCTTGCCTTCTTTTCGAGGTCCGCTTAGTTATGGCCAAAACTCCCGCGGTGGTAGAGAAGTGCGGGCTCGGGTTTCCTCGCTCTGCGGAACAGCCGCTCTGTTGCTTGAGCCCCTGGCAGGAGACGGGCAGGCAACAATACCCGCAGCAAGGCGAAGGGCATGCTGGCTGGGGAGGATGGGGCTTGTAGTCCTAGAGCTCTGGAGGGTACCCGGCTGGGAAAGATCATAGGGGGCCAGGGCACCAGCCTCTTGATTAAAGCAACAGCCGTGGCGGCAGCACCAACAACACAACACCATGAGATAAGGTGGTTAACGGCACAATGCAGGCTTGCAGCCGGGCTTCCCGGTTAGGTGGGCAGCCACATTGGTAGGTGGGGCATTCTGCGCGGCGGGGGGACGTGGGCTAGCCCCCGCCACTCCCTACCGGAAAGGAAGTGCTCTGGGAATGGGAAGGGAAAAGGAAAGGCAGGGACCTTTCCCCTCGCTCCTCCTCCACGCAAGAAGCCCGTCTATTTACATATTAGGTTACGCAATAGTTAAGGGAAATTGAATACGAGCACCAGAGAAAGTCTATTTGGAGGCAGTGTAAAAGAAAGAGACTGAAAGGATTGCGTATGTTTAGCCTACAGAAGAGAAGAGAAGACTGAGAGGGGCACTTCTCAGTTATGGCAGAGTGCGGGACATGGAATAACGCGCTCGAGTTACGGGAAACCAGATTCTGGTTAAAGACGTTACAGATTTCCTGTAACTTCTTGACTGTCAGAGCAGGACAAGAACGTAACCAGTTGCTCAGGGCTGTCCCACACTGTGGCCATTCAAGTGGTAGTTCCACAACTATCTGTCAAAATTGCTTTAACCTGCGATCCTGCACTGAGCTCGGATTTGGACTTGATGGACTTAAAAGTCCCTTCCAACTCTACTATCTATGATTCTATAAGCAGCATGTCAAACTCCAGACTCCACCAGCTTTCATGACATTAAAATGTATGCATTCGACTGGAAATGTATATATTCTGGATAATAAGAAAACTGATATTTTGAAGCTTATTGGACTTTTAAAATTCCTGACGCCGATTCCTCTAAAGAGTCTGACTGCAAAACTTGCCTTGATCTGTTCACAACCACCATAGAGAAAAATCCTATTTAATATCCTGTAAATATAGAAGACTGTAGCTATTGAAAGGTCTCCGTTTGGTGATGCTGAGACCAGGATCTATTTTGCAATCCAAAGGCTCAACACTGGAACACGGAGGAGGAGGGGGAGTAATAAAAACAGGAGTGCCCCTGAGCATATACAGAGTTCGCTTGATGGCTTCTTCACAAAGGAAGGCTGGATAGTTTCTTGAGGGCTTTAAACAAAAGCGTCAAACGATCAGGATCCGCACTTCACAAGCCTGGAGGTCTAATTTTAAAAGTGAAGCACTACTGCACGTTGAGATCCATTCGGCAAAGTGATAAAAATGAGCTGCTGCCGCGGAAAAGCCAAGCCTCCTGCTGGAGGCCAACCACTTCTTGCACGTTGTCTCGCTTCGGACCTCGGTCGCCTTTTCCCTGATGCCCCTTCCCTCCGATGAGTGGCTGTTTGCTTTCTTGCCAGCCCCTCCTTCCTTCAATGCGGTTCCGAGGGCGGATCTTTAGATTTCCCGGACACTTCCAAGGCTGCAGTTGAAGACACGGCGAACAAGCACGTAACCCGCGAGCTGCTGATTTCCCTCGGGACTGGAGGACTCCGGGCGCGGGCAGACGGGATCGGCATCTCCGCGCGTCCCCTCGACCCTCGCTCGCCTGCTACGGCCGAGTGTGCCCATAAGCAGCCCCCCGGGGGTCGACTCCGCGCCCTGCAAGTCCCGGAAAGTTACGCACGAGAGGTAGGGGTGGGGGGACGGGAACCGCGATGGTGGGTTGGCTGGTCTAACCCTTACGCGGCACAGGCCAAAACGCTACAAGTGCCGGCTCCATCGCGCGTAGCAGGCTGGGGAAGCGTCGCTTGCCGATTTTCTGTCCAGAGCTGCGCCATCCCATCCACGGAGGCCTTCTGCTCCGTGGCGATCACTCCGATACTGAGTGATCGTCCCGGTTCTTAATATAATTCAGCTCAGTTCTTAATTTAAACACTGTTTTGGTTACCGGCGCGGGAGCACTCAGGGTCGTGCTCTCGGGGTGCGCGTCTGCCTGCTTTTTCTTTCTTCCTTTATGAAATGTCTTTATTAACGCAAATTTAAGCACTTTTGCCTTCTGAAAGAACGCGCAACTTGTGTCCCTATAGATGTAGCTGGACTGCAACTCCCATCACTCCCAGCTGGGCTTGCCCATGTTCGGGAGTTGTAGCCCGATAATTTTCGGAGTGCCCCTTGCTCCCAAGGAGGGGGAAAACTGCAGCTGGGGAGGGGTGGAGAATGATTTTGGGCAGACAAGCTGGCAACGAATGGGTGGCACAGTGAGCTCGTGCAGCAGCCGCAGGGAGCGTGCTGTGGTTAGTGAGGCAGCGAGGAGAGATGGGCTTTGCTTGTTCTGCCTCCGATCCATAGCAGTCTCCTATAGGGGTTGGGGGAAAGACCACACGGCCACTTTTTCTGGCCCTTGTTTGGCCTGTAGCCAGGACAAATAGTCCTGAGTTAAGTCCCATTGGAACTGCTATTAATCCTGTGAGGCTTTCAGGGATTAATGCCCTGTGCTTGGAGCCAGGACCCCCTTCCAAATATGTCTGTATTGGATTGCAGCCCTGTTGGATTGTAGCAGGTAAAGGGCAGTCTGTTTTGTATATTTCTAAAGGAACTTGCATGAGTTACATGCTTTTCCCGAAGTGGAAGTCCCAGCCACCAAGGGCGTTAAGTCACTTTCTTGTAAGCCTTGTCAAATGGGAAAGAGAGTGAATGCATCCTTGCCTTTATGTCCACGAGGGCATCTTAGCAATGAGAGCAGCTGTGTTTTACACTGGATGAGTGCTTGTAGGATGGGAAAGTTTATGGGAATGTTTGAGCTTTTAAAGCTGTTTTATGGTCATCTCCCATCAGGACTGCTGTGCATATTTGATATACTTCTGCAGTTGCCCTCATATAGCCCACTGGGGTAGGACTTAGCGTCTAGTGCCCCGATCATCTGTATTCCGCTTCTCAGAACTTGTTCCACTATATCTGCATCCTTGTTAAAGTGTGGTGTCTTGAGCCAGTATGTGAAGTACAGGCTTACCAATGCAGGGTAGTGTGGCTCTGTTACTTCCTATCATTTTAAAATTCTGCTTTGATTGGTGCAACCTAAAATTATCAGTTTTGCAGCTACTTCACATTGCTGACTCATATTCAGCTTTATTGCTTTTTCCCTAAATGAAGAACTCTGAACCTGTTGCATTTTATTTTCACACTGTCTTCAAACCTTTGAGGATCATTTTGACTTTTGTTTCTGTCTTCTGTAGTATTAGTTGCTTGAACTACTCTTCCTATTTAATACAACTATCCCTTCTCAGGTAGAGATTTCACTGCACATAGTTTTAGAAATATCTGACATATTGCACAATGGTACTGCCTCAAAATAATAGCATCAACATCTTAGAAAGGAAAAACAAGGTTTTCCTGTTGGCTTTCTAAAATTATAGAATAAATATAATTATTAGTTTGTAAAAAATGTAGAAAGAGGTGAAAATAATTTAAGGGCAGCCAGGCCTCCCTGCCTTAGTGTTTCATGGCTAAGGACCTGGCATCAGAGTAACTGTTTAAGTCCTCTGCTACAGTCTCCTGTGTTGCTGGAACCCAGAGGTTTGTTGGCTGGTTAAGAAACAATCCTAACAACAAGCCATGTGTTTAGGTGGTTCGTTAACCACTCTAAAAAGTCATCCTTGCCTGGTTCAGATTATACAAGAAGCCTCATCAATCAAGAGTAAACATGTTAACTTAACTGCTCCACAACTATGTTTCTACATAGTCTAAAGTGCCTGATGCTGTCTAATCTTGGAAGCTAAGCAGGGTCTGGCCTAGCCGAAAACTGGATGGGTCACTATATTGTAAGCCACCCAGAAAGCTTCAGGTATGGACAGTATAGAAATGTAATGAACAACAACTGGCATTCATAGGTTGGTTAATCCTTGTGCCATGAAAACCAGCATGGCAATGGTGTGGAACCTCAGGCCTCCAACCTCATGGGAGTCTTAATCTGGCCTTCTAGCATTCCTCAAAAAGCAATGCCCCCTTCCTATAACTCCACCCCTTTTCCACCAACCATCAATCGGTTGGTGGTTTCCCAGCTTCTGTACAGATTTTTCTCATTCTAAATAGCTGAAGTGCTTTAATAAGGGCTTTTAAGATTAAATATGTGGCATTTTGCAGGGTTGATCCTGCTGCTTTTGGCTTAGGCCAGACTAGCTTTTGACCTGAGCCACTCCTGCCACTGGAACACCCCTGCAACTTCTTCTAAATGGCCTTTGTCCTTTTGTCCTGAAAGAGTTGATGAAAGAGGTTCCCATGCAAAGGGCTGGAACACGCAGTCATGGCTCTTTCCCCCCACTGTTCATGCTGGCCAGATTTTCCTTACTGATAGTGGTTGCTCAATTGTCTGAACCCAGGCAGATTTCCCTTGAAAGTGGAGTGGGAAGCAAACCTAAAATAACCCAACAACACATACTTGGGTTTTCTGAGGGCTGTTGGCCACACCACAATCGTGCATCACTTGATTTTCCTCTTCTGGAACAGGTCCCTTGGTGACCATGTCAGCTAGTCATACTATAACTAAAAGCTGTTGTTGTACCTCCATTTATATTTTTAATATTTACCTCCCAAGACATTTTTGTATTCTTACTTGTAAAGGTAAGGTAAAGCTTTCTCCTTTTCTTTTCTACTTTGTACAGTAGCAATGATAGATGTTTTATAAATGATTAACTATTTATAAAAGATTAATTTGTGAACTTGGGAACCTGAGGATTCTTCTCTTTTTGCATGCATCTCTTCTATAAAGGCAAACTTAATAGCATTATTACTGTTCTTCTTCAAGGAACTTAAGGCACAGAAACCCTGTGAGGTAGGTTCGGTTGGGAGTCAGTGAGTGGCCCCAGGTCTCACAACAAGTTTCAAGGGTGGGTGAGGATTTGAACCTGGAAAAATGACTGCTAGCTCTAATGTAAGGGTCTCTGACATGGTTTCCACGGGGACCTTCTTCACTCCCTGCTTCCTTCAAAAAGATCTATAATACTAAAAAATCCTTCAAAAATGTCAGGGCACCATATTCTCCTTTCTGTCCCTGGAGCAACCTCTGACCAACTGTTCAGCAAGAAGGAAGGAAGGGGATACTTGCCAACTCTCCCCAGTCTTTCTTTTCACACAGATGCTTCTCTTGGCTCTTTCACTTCCCATCCTCATCCCTAGGCTTTCTCTTCTCTTCCCTTCACTTCCTTATTCTGATTTTTCTTCCTCCATCTAGCTTTGCTCTTTTTCTTTCCGTTCCCTGACCTTTCTCTCATTTTTCTTAGATGCACACAGAAAGAGAGAGGAAACTTTTCTGGGTAGGCCTTCTGAAGGCAAGGAGTCAGATTCTTTCCCTGCTTGTACTAAGTCCCTGGACTGAGTCAATCATGTCTTTGACTAGCTTGGCCCTCCGAGGAACCATAATGTAACTAGCCACATCCTCCATGGGAGACATTTTGTGGTGGTGCCCTCATGGATTCTCAGATTCCCAAATGTCAGCCCAGAAGGTTGCAAACCTCTGCTCTAACATGTTGGTTTAGACCAGGGGTCTCAAACGCGCGGCCCACGGGCCAATTGCCGGGATGGGCGGGGCACGGGGGAGGGGCCCTGCGGCCTTCAAAGTGCAGGCGGCACCCGGGCTGGCCGTGGGATGAACGGCCCACCACCACCGCGGGGGTGGAATACTTGGTGCGGCCCAGCCTCACCCAGGCTCTACCTCCAGCGGCCCCCAGGTACGTTGAGTTTGAGACCCCTGGTTTAGACCAACCCAAGCTGAAATTTATCTTTGGTCTTTGAGGAAAACTACCACCCCTACCAAATGTTGAAGGTTGCTGCCAGTTTCAAAAGCAGTTTCTCAGCGGTTGCTTGTGGCTGGTTGGAGGATCTTTGAAAAAGCTTGCTCAGGAAGACAGGACTAAGTGGAAAGACTCTTTGGGTCCCTGCCAATTAATCAGGGTGTGTGGTAAAACATGCAAAAGTGTTTTTAAATGAAGCAGTATGAAATAGTGATATTAAATAGCACTATTTCATGCTGCTTTTATGAACTAGCATTTGCAAATTGGACAAGGAACGAAGCATCATTATTTTTTCACACAGTGCCAGTTTCAAGAAGTGGTGCCAATGTTTTATGTCATGGTCGAGGTCAATTAGTATATCAAGTTTTGCAACATGGGACTAGGCGTTCACCTGACTAAGGTTTTACACAATATACCATTTTGATGGTTGCAAAAGCAGTTATAACTGAGATCCATGAGTTTGTGCTTCAGACGGCAATCCTTCTCCTCCTTGGATGACTCTCTGCCGCTGTTCCCATCAGTAATAGGTAGGCATGAGCCTTAGTCTGGGTTGTCTCAGGGGCAATGTGGTAGCTTTTGTTTCTTTCACAAGCGACCCTAAGGTTGTCCCCCAGGCCATACCACCTTGGATCTGGTGTAGTCCCTACTCCCATTGATGCAGTGGGTGGCAGGGTGGCGGTAAAGAGAATTCCAAAAAGAAAAAGGTCTGCAAGTCATAAAGCCATAATAAAGCTGCCACCACCCCTGGACATGGTGGAATGGTGAAGGGTCAGTCACTTTGCTCTCCTCCACCTCAATTAGGATTGCTTTGTCAATGTAATTGTGTGTGTGAACAGACTGCTCCCACGGAAGAAGGCTGAAAGCAATCTATGGAAATGTTTTCTTTTCTCTTAGAATAATGCAGGGTTGCATACTTTGTGGGTCTCCAGGCTTTCTGGCTGACATCTCTCATCATTTCTCACATAGCTTTGCTGGAAGGACTGATGAGACTTGTAGGTGAAACATCTGGAGATCCACAAGTTGCCCTCCCCCCAGATAATGGTTTGCATCTAGAGTAGGCATATATAACTGTGCTGGTGGGAGCAAACTGCCCCCCTTGCCCCATGGCAGTCCATGCCAGCCCCTTAAATACTACAGAGAGGGTCAGATGTCCCTGTTGAAGGCGTGGGAGGATCCCCCAACATTGGTCCTAGAAGGTGCCTTTGCCCCAAATATGACAAGTTGGTCATGTCATTCGTGCCCATCTCATTCAGGTTCTCTCTCTTCTTAGTAGCATTTTCCAGTTAGCAGGATAGGCTGCCCTGGGCAGTAGGAGATGTAGAATCCTACCCAGTTTCAGCAGGATCCAACCCATGATTTTATTCACATGATTATTCTTTGTAGCAGTAATTTGCCATGGTGTCACCCTGCTTTATCCCTTGGCAATGCTGACCACTGCTTGGCAAATTCTCTCAGATTTTCTCAGAAGAACAAAGTATGAAAAGAATTAAAGGGAAAATGGACATTTGAGAGCTGGTTTTGATTCAGTGGTATGGCCTGCAGAACTATTTGCACTGATTTTCTGGTGTGGAATTGACTGCAGGATATTACTGAGAAAACTTTCATGTAGCAGCAATTTGTTTTTAATTTTGTATTCTTATCACCCTGACTTCTTTTTAAACTAAGAATACTGGTTTATGTGGTACTTCTGACGTTCATCATGAGTAGTTTTTTTTTTCTTCATAGAGCTGGCAGTGTGGTTTTTTGCTACTGTGTAGAGCCAGTTCACAAACTAGGGTGCTGCTTAATAAAGTCTCTGATTACAGGGTAGTCATGAAAAACGAATTTTCTAGCAGGAGTGTAAAATACATCTCATGCTCTTTTACCGAAGTGCCAGGGTGGAAACCTGGCACCAATTCCTTTGTTTTCAAAGGCTTTCAGGGCCTCTGGTTCTCAGTGACAGGTGGGGCCACATTCTATCTAGGTGAGCTCTTGGGGACCCATTAATGGGTGGGACAAATGGCAACATGGGTAAAACCAGAACTATCTACATGTTCTTAGTGCCAATTAACAAAGCCTTAGGAGGGGCATTTCCTCCTCTGGAATGAGGAAACAAAACTGCAAAAAGCCAGAAAGCCAACAGAAAACCAATGCCTAGGAGAAAAGTGAGTGGAACCAGAAGGCCTCTGGTCTCCTGGAAACTCTGGAGAGCTGCACTGGGACCTTGAGGCTTTGCTTGCCTTTTCTGAGGAGGTATGCTTCTATTTTTAATTTTCTTTTTTCAAAAGTACATGATTGTTTGGTCCACTTTTTTCAGAAAACCAAATATTACTTCCTTATTGCTTTAGTGGGGAAAGTGCTCTGCATATTGGATTACCCTAAATGGTGCATTTTCATACTTAATATGTCTCTTGCTTTTGAGAGAATACATTTTGAAAATGGTCCTATTCAGCTGCATGCTGTTCAGAAGCAGACTTGGAAACTTTAGGAAGGAAAAATTAAGAACACTGGCAACCAGATAGTTTTCTCCTTCCAGTTTGTGGAAAATGAAAAATTGGGGCTGGGGGGAATACCCGAAATAAATCTTGGTGGTGCAGCCATGAATGATTTGTATACTGGAACCATAGGCTAAGCTTCCTGGAAGATGTACTGCTGGCAAGCAATGGAGTGCACCTTACAAAGAAAGGAAAGGATGTACTTGGCCACAGAAGACATTTTCAGGAAGGCTTTAAACTGAATTCTGCAGGGGAGGGAGACATATATCTGAGTGCAACTGACAAAGGATTATATATTGCAATAGTGAAAGGAACCGTAGCTGGGCCTAACACTAGTCTCCTGAAAAATGTAGGAAGAAAGCCAGGGAATGATTCAAAAGGCTTTACATGTCTATACACCAATGCTCAAACTATGGGAAACAAACAACTTGAACTCTTAGTACACAAAGGCAAATATGACCTGATGGGCATGAATGAAACTTGGTAGGAATGGAATTCAAAACTTGCAGAATATAATTTGTTCAAAAATGCAAATGTACAAATGAAGAAGTCTTATTCATTTGGTTTGGTTTCATTTGGTGGGGTACATTCTGATGGATGTTTAGATAGAGAAAAAAGGCCTACAACTCCCAGAATGCTGACTAGGGAATGTAGGGAATTGTAGTTCTTTGTTTGTTTTTTGTTTTAGACTTGCATCCTTAAGAGAGCAAACTGAAAAAGTATGGTCAAATTGTAACATGAATAATTTCTTTTTCAGAAACAATTGTATCTTAAACAGAAAAATGCAAGGTGAGTCAAAGCATCTTTGTGCAGATTGTTTTGCTTTGTTGTTGTTTTTAAATCTTGGAATATACAGTGGGTGGTTGGAAATGTGCTCAGTGAAGATTTGGTTGCATGTGCCTTAATTTGCTAATCTGAAATTGGTGGGTGTTGAACTTTACCCTTGCTAGAAAAGAAGAAAATGCATGATAAAATTGTGCTACATACTACCTGGGTTCATACAACACAACAAGCCACGGTGATTTTTCCTTTTACCCTTGTTGGTCCATTTTGGCATCTGAACACTGTTGTGGCATTTTGGTGTGGTAGCTTTAAACTTTAGGAACCATGAACTGAAACAACAATCTGCTTGATGGTTTCTCCATACCGTGATGGCTTCTTATATCACCTGAGCCTGGAAAACACTGCCCACTGCGGAATGAAGACCAGAAGCATTCTTGCTAAGCAGCTAGCCAGAGAGTGCCATTGATAGCTGCTGTTCTGCAGCTTTGGGCAGGAGCAGGTGCACAGCTGGTTGGTGTTACAGAAAGCACAGTGTCACTCAGCTGTACAGTGTTGTCTAGCAGTGGGGAGTACTGCCTAATTGATCTCCTACACAGCCCTTGTCTGAGCATGGATCACACTCCCCCCATCCTGCTCCAGAGGTCCCCTCTAAAGTTCGAGGTAAGGGTGCTTGATCAGTTCCTCCATCCTCTCCACTGCACCTCAGGGCACGAGCCCCATTTACACATAAGAGCCTGCCCAACAGCCACAGCAAGCGGAACCTGGCTTGCAATCACAGCTGTCAAAGGGAGGAGCCTCATTCCTCTCTACTTTTTCTCCTGGACACCACCTGGTGCACAGTGAGGAAAGGAGATAGCAGATGGGAGGAGACATGCCATCATGGACCCGATCATCTGAGTGGTAGATTGAAGGGAGGGGAATGCAAAAGCTGGGAATTACACAGGGTTGCTTGTCGTGATGTGTGAACCCAGCCACTGTGTCTTCTGTGAGCACTCGGACTGTGCTGTGCTCTGACTCAGCAGTCAGACCTTTTTGTCATGTGGATGCCACAGGAGCAAAGGATTCTGACTATAACTGGGTGAGAAAACGGGTCTATTGAACCCAGCCCTGTTGAACCTGGCTTGCATCAGCTCTCCTGGGTCTCAGCCCAGATTCTTTCTTAGGCCCATCTGGAGATGCCAGGGACTGAACTTGTGACCTTTTGCATTCAAAGCATCCACTGGGGTGCAGTTGCTTCCCGCCTGATGGGAATGGAGAATTTGGGATAGGCTGACTGTGATGCTTGGATATGAAGAGCAGCACTTTTAACTGAGTCCAGAAACAGACCACAAGCCTGCACAGTTGATGAAATATCAGTGTAATGTGCTCAGAATGTCTGGTTAGCAAACCAGTGACTGGAAGGTCATTGAACACATATTTGCATGCAAAGAGTCTCCAGTTGAATCTCTGGCATCTCCAGGCAGGATTTGGAAAGGCTCTTGTTTGAAACTCTGGAGAGTCCCTGTCAATCATCATGCACAATGCTGGGCTAGGAAGACCATTGGTCTGACTCTGTTAAAGTCAGCAAAAGTGCTTTGAACTACCTGCAAGATCTGAAAGTGCCCTGCATAACAGTTGACATACTCTTATCTGGAGGTTACCCAAGCTTGGACAACTGAGGCCAGTTCTGTGTTGTGGTAGTTCCTAAAGCAAGCATGCACAGTGCTTGTACTGTTGTTTGGCATATCATGTTGGCAGCCTGCTCAAGACTGTCTAAAGGACTTCTAATTTGCCTCCTAATAACTTTTTCTATAATGTTTGTACTCTGCATCTAAAAGATGCATTGGTTTTATTTGTGTCTACAGAAGAATTATTATACTTTTGCCTGTTGCTACATAGAGCTGAAAGACTTGCAGTAAGCTTTATAAAATTAGCTTTATCCTGTTAACAGATCTCCTGCAAATTGCTTCAATGTGTATTGTTTAGCTCAGGATATCAAGAAACTGAACAAAGTCTTTCTAGCAAACCAGTACATGTTAACCTGTTCTGTGCCCATCTTGTGACATATAAAATGCTTGGCTCTTGACAATGCCCTTGTTTGGCCATAACATTAGCAAAGCAATTCTATGTCCTCTGTGCCCAGCCAGCAACTAGGAACCTATAGGATTATTTGGATCTCAACTCCAAGGATGGAAAATGTTCAGACCTCACAGTATGGGATCTATCACAGATCCTATTTCCTCCACTGCAGCTGGTATAGAAAGAAGCACACTGGCTGCTTCTGTGATGTCACAAAGCAACCTTGGAAAAGTAGTTCAGGAGAAAACCTTTTTCTGGGGGGCGAAGGGGGGGAAGATGCCAAGTTATAAGGAATCCTGCTGCTGCCCCCACCCTACCAGCACATCACTGAAGTTAGATAATGAAATCATCTGTTTTACAGGGCAGGAGGAGCTGCTCCTGTTTTGCAAAGGATGCCTGTAGTCCTTTGAGTTTGGAGAGCTGTGAGCATCCTTGTAGGAGTTTACACTTAATGATGGTTTAGCATTATGTGCACAAATTAGCCCTTTCTGCCTTTTTCCTCTTTCAGCATGGTCATGAGCAGATTAAAGGCATTCTCGTTCATGTTCAGCTAACTACAGTTTGTTGTTTGGACAAAAGTGGGAGCTGTAGTCTTATAATTTAGGATTTGTTTAAGATCCTATAAAAGGAAACTTACAGAACAGTAAAGCTGCAATTCAATGTCCGATTATCTAAGAACATGCCCCATTGGACTCTTTGGGACTCAGTAGATATGCATAGGACTGAACTGTTTTTGGGGCAAAACCTTTTCTTTCAGTAGAGACCCAGCTAATCTCAGTGATTTGGAGCATCCATACCAGCATTGGCTGGTATGTAAGGTACACCTATTCCTGAGCAGAAAAACCTTAGCCACTGAGATTCATGCACTGGTAACTGCTTGAGAATGTGCTCTACATGGGCTATCCTTGTATCCTGTTTGGAAGGTGCAGCTATTACAGAATGCAGCAGCTAGTACACAAACATTACACACCCATGTTTAAACGGCAACAACTCTGCACTGCTGACATTTTGCTACTGAGTCATACTCAAGGTTTTGTTGCTGACATGCAAAGCCCTGAATAACTATGGGCAGGGATATCCTGCTGACCATCTTCACTTGAGAGAAGTGCATGTGTGTATCTAGTTGATCCCTGAGATCACCTGAGGAGGACTTACTGGTCATTCCATGGCAAATGGAAGGTCACTAGGCAATAATGAATAAGCAGGTCTTCCTGGTGGTAACCCACACCATTTGAGACACTCTGCCATGTGTGATTCTAGAGGAAGGCAAGTGGCAAGTTTAAATGATTCTTGGAAACCCGCCTATTCACACAGGCTTTCTCTTACCAATGGGGGACTCAGTTACCATCCTGTTAGTCTATGATAATGTAATACTTGTAAATTTTCTTAACTGTTTTAATTACTTATTATTTGTATCTTGTTTATATATTATAACATACTTTAATGTGAACCACTTAGAGATTTGAATATCATGCACAGTATACTTTTTAAATAAATAAATAAATAAGATCCTGTAACATTAAATAAATTCAATAAAGTGTCTGTACAATGATGAATCATGTAATCTATGATAAAAGAGGCTGGTAGACCTTTGCACACTAACAACGCTGACACATACTCAAAATACCTGCCTTAACATGCCAAAAATGAAGAAAATAACACACTTCCCAAAATCAACCTTGCTGGTGTTAAGTACATTACAGCAAATGTGGTAGAAAGCCACTTAAAAAGAAATCTACCATGCCATTTTTTGTTTTGTGTTAACCCAGGTTCCATTTTTGTAGCCCTATAGACTACGAAATTAGTTTAGAAATGTTTACTAATCTGACCCTTGAATTCCTCACTTACTATTGTTCCTCAATAGCGTTCTAAAAAAAGTAATAATGCCTTGTTATTTTCATCAAAAAGCTCCTGGGAATAGAGATGAGACCATCCTTTGGGTGTTTGAATAATGTCTTGTCTAGACTGCAGTCATATATAATCGGTGACCCAAAGTTCTCAGCCTTATTTAATTCTCAGTATCAAAACTGTTGAGCTCTTCTGCTTGTTCACAGAATGCTAAATTACAGTTTAATGTTACATCCAAATGCAGCCACAGCAGCTCTGGGTGGGTACTCTGAAAACTGTTAATACTATTACAGCTGAAAATGATAAACAATGAATCAAGCAGGCATATTTGATACAAGCACAATGAAATCTAGTTTAAAAAATCCTACATCTTCATGTGTTTTGGATGTACAGGTTTCAGAACTGGAAAAGTCAAAACAAGAGAACTAACCTATATACAGAATTTGCTACTGGCCTGAACATTTCAAAATCAAAGTGGTAGTTTGTTAAACAGAATACTTTATAAATTTTCAAGTATAAACATAATAGACAGTGTTGCAATGAATAACACTTGGATAACACTTGAATAACATTTGTAACAGAATGAAACTCAGATGTTAGAATTCTCTGTTCTGATTAACAGAACAGTTTCAGTGCCTGTAAATTGTTTATACTTTCAGCAATATATGTAAGTGCATGTATAGTTCCATTTAATATTATCATTTTCATTATTGTACTTTAGTTTGAAAGTCTCACGGGGGCATGGAATGAGCAGATGTAGCATATTAGAATAAGCCTAAGCTACTTCTCATTCTTCCAGCAAACGATTCTGCACCTACACCACCACCTCCAGCGTATCCAGGATATCCAGGTGCCCAACCCCAGTATGGCTTTCCTCAACCAGTACCTGGAGCAACTTTTCCAGGTAGGTAGTTGCAGTATATGTAAGCTTGCTAGTTTGATCAGAAAAGCGCAGATTTATATATTGGAAATGTGAAGGTTGTACTCAGATTGTTACGCATTGTGCCACCCTTGTACCTATAAATGTTATTGCAAAATCATGCTAAACCGAGCAGCAGAAGAGCTGAAATGGTAAGAATATCTCCATTTCCAGAACACAGCATAGGGCCACAAGGTTGGTGGCCAGTTTGCAGGGGATGGGATACAAGGCAAGACTGAGGGAACTGGGTCTCTTCAGCCTGGAGAAGAGGAGACTCAGAGGGGATATGTTGGCAACATACAGGTATGTGAGGGGGTGTCACACGGAGATGGGTAGAGACCTGTTCTCCCCTGCAGAGGAAGGCAGGACGCGTTCCAACGCAGCAAAGCTCAGGGAGCCAAGGTTTCGTTTGGATGCCAGGGAGCATTTCCTGACTGTCAGGACCCCGAGGGTGTGGAATGGGCTTCCACGAGAGGTCTTGAGGCCCTTTCGATGAGGGTGTTCAAAGACAGGCTGGACATGCACATGCTGGGAGCTGGGGGTCAGACTAGATGGCCTGGAGACCCCTTCTGACTCGCTCTGTTTCGATGTTTCTATGTAACACATATTCTGCATGAACTTTCTTGCAGGAAGCCCTGCAACTGCAGTCTTCTCCTTTCAGCAGTAAATATCATAATAAAATGACAGATTTTGCTCTGAATTAGTTTTCAATAGAACTGTGGAAGGCTCCTCCTCTGTGCTTCCTGCAGGTTTCCAATACATCTGCCAGCAATTACTCAGTGCCCATGCTCGTGCTCTTTTTCTTCTGCTTGCCTCCTCCTACAAGGAGTGGTTCAAGCAGGGGTGGCAGCTTTTCCTTGGCCTAAGGCTCAGATTGCTACCTGGAACACATCCTGAGGAACTCATGCTAATCATGGACATGGCTAGAGTCCCACTTTCTCACACATTATTCAGATAGACACACACACACCGCATCCTCACACAGCACCTGCATCACTCCTATGCAGACTATCTAGTCTGACCAGTGAAATATGTCCTTCAGATTGGGGCCTCCATGCTGGCTGGGAATGATGGGGTTTGCAGCTTCACAAATGAAGGGTACCAGTTTGGCACAGGTTGGTGTAGAGTAAAGGAGGTGGCTAGCAAATGTGGCTGATCCTGGCTTTCTGGCAAGCCCCTCTGCTTTGCTCTTGTGTCTTCATTCATTTCTAGTTCTCTCCAACTGTACAGCATTAAAGTGTTATACATTAGAAAGGATAGTCATTAAGATTGATTGACTTATTGCATTTCTATACTGCCCAATAGCTGAAGCTCTCTAGACAGTTCTCAACAATTAAAATAATAAGCTACAACATAAAATATACTATAAAACATTGACAGTTTAAAACTATACTATAAAATAGAAGTACAAGCGAAAGATTGAGCTACAATTGAGGATGTTCCTGGTTTGTCTCTGCCATGAATTCTGGAACTAGCCTTAGGCAAGGAACTCTTTCATCCTTCTGCCCTATGTGGGATAATAATGCTGACACACCTTACTCAACGAGGACCTTGAATCCATGAACGTGTTTTATTGCTGTTCATTAGTCCACATGGTGGTTTTCCTCCTCATGGCAAAGTGTGCTTATCAATCTCTAGAATGGACTGATGATGAACTGTTGAGTAAAAGCTATAAAATGCCCTGTACAAGATTCTTAATGATGCTCAGTAATTGTTTTCTGGTGTCTGGAGTAGAATTGGTTCCTCACATTCTTCTGTGCTCTGTTTGTTTTTCATTTGAAACATTCCAGGACAACCTTTCCTGGCTCATCCAGCAACTTATGGAGCTGTCCCACCTCAAATTCCACAAGTTGCAGCTCCTCCTGTAATTTGGATGCCAGCTCCACCTGCAATTCCTAAATGTCCCCCTGGATTAGAATATTTAAGTCAGGTATCCCACTCTTCTTTCCTTGTTTTCTTCTTACCTTATAAGTAAGTATAAAAGTCTACTCAGTGCAAACCTATACATGTCTACACAGAAGTGCGCCCCATGGATTTCCTCCCAGATGTATAGGATTTTAGCCTGACTCTAGTTTTTGGTGTGCAACTTGTAGCCATCCTGATGTTTTAGCCTGTAATTTCCATGATCTTTCATGATTGGCTATGCTGACTATAGAAATATAAACTGAAGAGAAAAGCCAAGTTTGTTTGTTTTAATTTGCCTCTTCGGCAGTGCATATGTTGGCTACAGCTGCAGCTTTAAGGAAACCCTTATGTTGGAATAGCTGGTTCTCTTGCGTGCACACGTACTGGTTTGTTGCACCGTCATCCCTGCACTGAACGGTGACTAAATAGAAGAACGAAAAGGCACCTTGATTACATTATTTAAGTAAAGGAGGTAGTAGTACCTACAATATTGGACATCTTCGTATACTTTTTTCTTGCTTTGGATGGAATTGTATCATATGAATTCGCAATTGCTTTTCTTATTGGCATAACCTGAATTATGTCTTTATGATACCTACACAGGAATGTGAAATTCATATAAAATATGAAAATTCGTGTATAGAACGTTAAATAATTATATGGATACAGTTATTTTGCAACTGATTTCAGTTATAACATCTGCATTTATTTATTTTTAATGCCAGTGTTTTAACATCTGTATCTTTTACTTGTAACAGCTTGATCAGATAGCAGTTCAACAGCAGATTGAGCTTCTGGAAAGTAGGTATCTTCCTACCTCACTTGGAATATTCAGAAAATTCCACATGTTTGTGTTCTGCTTCATAAGATATGTCTTTATTAGTGGATCTGTTAGTACACATTTTTACAAAACTACACAGTGAATATTACAAATATGACAATATTACACAGTGAATTTTACAATACTACACAGTGGTATTTCCCAAAGCATGGTTGCATGGTTCATTCTTCTGGAAAGCTTGAAAGGCACCAAATCCCACGTTTGTGGGATTTTGATTGTTCCTAACAGAGGCATTGTCTCTTGTTTTTTTGTATTGTTACACTTTTTTAAAAAAAGTTGACAACATCAAAGAAACAAGTCCACTATTTCTATAGGTCTGGTGTCTAAGCAGTACCAGTTTTCCTTTGAGAAATATGAACTTTGCATACCAGATCTAATTCTATTTCCAGAGAGAAAGATCTTATGTCTGGACAATGGGAGTGTTCACATGCCATGGCAAGCGATACTGCATAGTTACATAGAAACAGAGAGAGTCAGAAGGAGTCTTCGGGCCATCTAGTCTGACCCCCAGCTTCAGCCGGCTCCGCTCATGACATGCCTACCATGGCGGCGGCGGCGGCGGCTGCTGCTGCTGCTGCTGCTTCTTCTTCTTAATTTCTGAGAGACAATCAGACTCATGGTAACTCTTCTTCTCCCACCGCCATCTCCTTCCATTTCAGTCCTCCAGGCAGTATTCTAGAAGACACTGTGAGGAGAAATGAAGCACTTTTCTTTGACAGCTGTGATTGCTGTGTGTCTTCTTGTTAGTCACTTGGCAGAAGTTAGTCACTTCTCCTGCCAAGTGGCTTCTGGCCTTGGAACCCTGATGGGTTGTGTTTTCTGGGTTTGGATAGCACGATGGACCATCAGATGACTGAGAAACCACAGCACAGGCCAGGATCTCTGTTTGTGATTTATAAAAAACAAATGCACCACACTGAAATACCACAACATGACAGATGAACAAAGGTGAACAAACAGCACATCTTGTTGTGTCATCCAAACCTGCCCAATATTTTCCCACCTTCAACAAAAACAGTTCTTTTCTCAGTCCCTTTCACCCTATAAGGATTGTTTGTATCTTCATATTTACATTCTTTATTACTACAAAATGTCAGAAAATGCTTAGTTTCTAATAAGCTGCATAGCACCTTGTCCCAGCTCTGAGGCCTACACTAAAAGTGCATGAAGGCCCAGGCAGGTCAGCAGCAAGAAACTTGCACATTTGTATAACTAAAGCTATATCCTGATAAATTACACTCCTGCATCAATCAGCTTCATCCTATCCCTCTGTTTCCCAAAAATAACATTGGACTACACTGTAACACGGAAAATTGTCATGCAGTAAAATGGGAATAATAGGAGGTTACTTTGCAGGCTGGCGTAACCCAAACTCTCACAGTCACAGCCCTACTCTTTTAATGTAGATATAACAATGAAAAACTTTATCAGCATGCATTGTAAGGGTATTTTTAAATGTTTATAAATTCAGAGGGAAAATCAATAAAACCTTAGTGGGAAAGATTTGTATTCCTACTTTGGAGGGGAGGCGGGGGCCGGATAGAAACATTACTGTCCAATTCCTTAAAAGAGAAATTGTTTCCCACCAGTAAACTCCCCGCAGCTTCCCAAAAGACTTGGAACCGAACCAGGAAGTTTCCCTAAATGTCAAATGTTGATGTGTCTTAATTCATTGGCTAAAATCCTGAAGGGCAGAAACAGACTATTTTTACTTACTAGAAATATGGACAGAATAGTGGCTCTACTTTTAGCATCATATTTCAATTTCAGAGCTGCTTTAAACAAATGAAAGCTTGAGAATCTGCAGGGGAGGTCAACTGACTCCCTCCACCCCCTTTCCTGCCCCTTCCTGTGAGTGCCTGTGCTCAAAGAGGCACATAAACATTTCCATAGTGACAGGAGTTATTGCCAAGCTGATTGGATAAGGCTGAGTGTTCTTGTAGGATTGCATGGCTTTGGATTAGAGATGGACATTGATGGCCCTGATATTTTCCTTTGCTGCTCATGGCAAGCATTTGCACCAGCTCAACAAGCTTCCTTGTTTTACTTCCTTTTCAGTGATAAGCGGCTATGAAACTTGCAACAGATATGAAGTCAAAAACTCTCTGGGTCAGTGGCTGTACTTTGCAGTGGAGGAAAATGATGATTACAACTTGAATATGTATGGGGCATTGCGGTCATTCACCATGAAACTCTTTGACAGTAGAAACCAACCTATCATACAGCTGGCAAGACCTTACCATTGTTCCATCTGCTGCTGCCCTTGTATTTGCTGCTTGCAAGAGGTAAGCAACTCCTCTCTTTGAGACCACCTTTTATTTATCATTATTACTATTATTAGTACACTACATTTATACCCTGCCTTTCTTCCTTTTGCAAGAAACTCAAGGCAGTATATAAGGTTTGATTTTTGACTGGCTTTATGTGATAAGTTTTCCTAAATGTCAAGAGGATGGCATTTGGGACTCCTACTTATGTAATTTCACAGAAGTGTGTTTGATCCTCAAAGTGTTTTTGCAGTTTTGTTGACATGGAGCTTTTCTATGTAAGGCTGTTAATGCACTGTATCTGCTTCCATTTTGGTTACAGAATGGATATTCAAGCACTGCATGAATGGCATTTTGACAGCTTTTCCACTACATAATTTCTAGGTGGCACTGTGGTATAGGAGAATGGTTCAATTAAAAATGAAAAAAGGTGTTTTGTTTTATTTTTGCAAATAAGACTGCATTTGCCCTGATCTAATAGAACTTGCTGAAAGTGCCATTTAAAAACAGAAGCAGAACTGGAAAGTCACAGCATCATCTAAAGAACCCTTAAAACAGCTGTGAGTAAGGAATGATTAACACACAATAAATGTCCCAGGTGGAAGAGCTCATGGCTTCCATCCAAGTCTTAAATAGGACTCTCCTGCCAGGAGAATATGGCATTGCTGCCAGTCAAATGCCCCCACAGGAGGACATTCCATAGTTGAGAAACCAGAAAAGGCCTTCACTTCCATATCTTCATTATGCACTTACCTTCCCATCCCAAGGCACCTCATCCAATGATCTTGATACACTGGGTATGAGAAGATCCACTACTTAAGTTGCTTGGGTCTTAAGCCAGTTAGGGCACAATTGTACAGCTGCTAGACCATGTCTAGACAGCTACTGGAGAAGCCAGAGTCTTAGCTCTGACATCAGAGATCTGTTCCAAGGTCACATCTTTTCACTGGGACTCTTCACAGCTGGCATAGAAAGTATGATGTCGGTTGCAGCAATGAAGTTATAAGACTGACCTTGGAGATGAAATTCTTGGGTACTCCATGAATCAGGGATGGGAGGAATCAGGCACCAGTAGCATAGATGACATCCTGGAGGTGACGCTCTTCATGCTGAGCAGTGAAAGACTTAGACAGTTGAAATCTTATTTTTTTCTACCATTGAATGCCTGTAATGCATTCTGTTGTGCTGTTAGGTATATATCTCAAATAACACTACTTTCATTCCATTAAGTTGTTCAGAACAGAAAATCACTCTATGGTTCCATTTTTACTCTAAATAAAACAGCTTATATCTATTACAAAATCCATTAAAGCAAACATTAAACATGAAAGTGAAGCAGTTGTTAGTCCATACAACTTTTTAAGCATACCAGAGTATACCAGAGTATGCTTAAAAGATAGCTAATTTTCACTATTTGAGTTTGTTTCCTATCCATTTATCATAAACACCAGAGAAAGTGCAAAGAAATAATACATGAAATAGAAGATGAAAAGTTTGTTTCCTATCCATTTATCATAAACTCCAGAGAAGGTGGAAAGAAATGCTACATGAAACAGAAGATACCAAGCACTAATTCAAGTTTTATAGTCTCTACCCATTAGCACTAGGGACAAAACATATTACCATAAACGATGAAGATGCATCAGTTACATTCACTCCCATAATGGGACTCTTCCTTGCCCAAGTATTGTGTTCAGATATTGTTATCGCATTAATTTTGAATTTGTACAAGCTCTCATGTGACCCATACATAGTGGAAACTTGCAGTTTGATGGGCTTCTTCCACACGGTTAGTACCTTTACAGCTGGAATGGGGGGGGGGGGAGCCAGGATAAGAACATAAGAAAAATCATGCTAGATCAGGCCAAAGGTTCATCTAGTCCAGTTCTCTGTACACATGGAGGCAAACCAGTTGCCCAAAGGATCACTCATGCAGAATGAGTTCAAGACCTCCACTTGCCCAAGCTCCTTAGCAACTGATATATGCAGGCATTCCACCTCTGGTAAAGGAGGTAACCCAAAGCCAGCAAAGCTATTACAAGCCCCTTTCAAAGCCATCTAAAATGGTGGCCATCACCACTTCCTGTAACAGTGAATTCCATATTTAACTGTATGTTGTGTGCAGAAGTATTTCCTTTTATCTGGCCTGAATCTCCCATGAATCAGCTTCATGGGATGACCCTGGGGCCTAGCATTATGGGACAGGAAGAAAAATTGCTCTACTTCTCCACAGCATGCATAATTTGAAACACCACTGCCATGTCTTCCCTTACTTGTCTGTTTTCTAAGCTAAATAGTCACAGTTGTTGTACCTGCTCCTCATATTAGAGGGAATCCAGTCCCTTGATCATTTTCATTGACCTTCTCTGTACTATTTATTTATTTATAGCTTTTCTAGACCATCCCTTACCGAAGTCTCAGGGTGGTTTAACAATACAACAATGTAAAATAAAACAGAGCGTCCTAAATTTTCCAACTCAATTATGTCCTTCTCAGGTAAGGCAACCAGAACTGATTAAAATATTCTAAGTGTGGCCATATCAAAGATTTGTATAAGGGGAGTAAGATCCTGGCACTGCTATTTTCTATTTCATTCCTAATTTTGCTAGTATAATGAAGCCTATGGAAACACACTTCTAGGAATATGAAATGTAGTGCTTTTTTAGGAAAGTAATGGGTTTTAGGAAAAATCTAGTCTTTGGTCAACAATACAGACAAGGTGATAACCCATACTCAGTGGTTGAGTGTAAGTTGATTGCAGGTTGTTGCTGTTGAAATGTGGATATCTGAACTCAGGCAACAAATCACAGTGAACAACTCACAGTTTAACAGTTCAAACAAACTGTGGGTTCCCTGCATGGATTGCTTGTGGCTAAGAAACTATGGCTTGTTAGCACAGCTGAGATCAGAAAACATGATAATGCACAATTCAAGAACAACCACCACCACCACCTATGGTTCAGTGACAACCCACATTCAACCCATACTCTGCTCTTGTGTATGGGTTATCGTGTTGTCTGCACCCACTCGGTAGATGCCTTGAAATTCTTTTGTAGAATTAAACAAACACCTTTGCATGTGAACTCACAGTTAAGCCATGCTGACCAAAAGGGACATTATTTTCAAGGAACTGTGTATTGGGTTGCTGCCATCTCCCCCCCTGCACCTGCTACTAGCAGTTGTCTCCTCATCTTTATCTCCCATGTGCTTTCATCTTGCAACTTGGCAACCCCCTCGATTCTTATTGGCCTCTCCCTACAAGGGACAGGATATGAGGTTGCTCTTTGTATTAATTGTGCTGTGCTTTTCTTAAAGATTGAAGTTCAGGCCCCACCAGGCACAACCATTGGCTATGTGAAGCAGAAGTGGCACCCCTGCCTGCCTAAGTTTGCCATCCAAAATGAGTCTGGGCAAGACATCCTGAAAATCACCGGGCCTTGCGTGGGTTGCAGCATGTATTCAGATGTTCATTTTGAGGTAAGCTAAGAGTCCCCTTCTTTGATGTGTTTCAACCAATCCTTCAATATTCAGGCTGAATTATGAGTGATTTTGTTCCTTGCAGCAAGAGTGGATGTCACCAAAAACTTTTGCTTCAGCTCTGTGATTTCTTCTTTCTCACTGTAGCGTACTGCCCAGTCTGCGTTTGCACATAATACTAAGTCATGCATTGTTCTGTAGGCAAACTTGCCTCATTTCCTTCTTTCTGATCTGTTTCTCTCCTTCCTCTTTTGGCAAACTCTAGAGAACTTTTATTTTTAGTCTGCTCTTGCTGGGTACCTCTGCTGCAGGGTAGATGGCAGTGCAAACAAGCCAAGGATTGTTCTGGGTTCAGACTAACAATAAGAACTCTGACTTTGTTCCTCCTGTCAAATGTGAGCTTTCCCCCAAAATTAAAAGCATGCTTTTTAAAAAGTGTGTATCTACCATACGCTTTCCCTTTATGGGCCAAAGCATGAAAGTGCTCATTTTAAAAAGTGCACTTTTCAAAAGCAACCATAATCTTTGGGAACTTGCAGTCTTTTCCAGACAATTATGTTCCTGTTTGGGTTTGAGAATGGGGCAGTTTCAATGGAAAAATGAACTCAAATGAAATTCTCATACATTCCTAGTTCAGATGTTATAAAAAGCCATGGCTTAAACAAGCCAGAGTGGCTTGTGTATGGTTAATAAACCATGCTGCTAGGTTCATACCATATCCCTGGCTTATAAGCCATCATGGTTTATTGTGTTGCATGAACCCATTATTTGTAAGCCAGGAACAAGCCATGGCTTCCATTTTGGTATACAGCTGGTTGACAAGCTGGTTTGTTTGTGGCAATGGGTTCAGGTGCAGTGACAAGTCAGATTTTGACAAGCCACCCCATGGCTTAGCACTGTGTGCATTGTATATTTATTAGCTGTATCTCCTGCTTTTTTCTTCTAGCAAACTCAAAGCAGCTCATTCTCTCAGTCTTGGGCCCACAACAACAACCCTGTGAGGTAGGTTGGGCTGAGAGTCTGTAAGTGGGCCAAAGTCACTCAGTTGGCTTCATGACTGAGCAGGGACTACAAGCCACATTGCCTGAGTCCCAGTTTCACGTTCCTGACCACTGCCCCTCATTTTGCATTATGTACAAATCAGGCTACTGTTTGAATTGGCCCTATGTACAAGCTTTAGTAGGGTGAAGAGATAGTACATAAATTGTACCCCAACACCATGTTTTTGTAACCAGCAAAGGCTTTAATGATCTTGAATTGGCAAGCTGCCTGTTATCGCCACTTTAGGTTTGTCAAGACAGCTTTCAGTACTGCAACTGCTAAAGTAGCCTCTTGGGAGCTAGTTGCTCAAGGAAATCTTTGGCTTTAAATTCATGCCTGAAATATGAGAATTATGTAAGTAGTGATGCATATAAATCCTCACTGTCATTATTTGCACATGTGCCGTGAATGTGTCTCTACCCTTTTCCCTTCCCAGCAGATCAAGTCAGAAGGATTCTAGCTGCAGTCCTTTGTTAAGTAGGCTGGCTTTGCAATGCAGGCTGATGTGGAACTTGTTAGCATAAAACATTCATCAAGTTTCTTATTCCTTTAACTGAAGTTAGTTCTTTGCCATCTTAGAAGTTGATCCCAGACCACATTGCCGTTGCTCCTTCCCTTCCAAATGAAGATGGCTCCAGCCTCAGAAAAGTTTGTGCTGCTTGTGGGCCAGTTGGCGGAAATGCTGGATGTTACTTACTTGGCCTCTTATTTGACTTAGCAACAAGCCACTGGGCTGATAAATCTACTCCTGCTCCTTCTGACCCTCCTTGGAATGCAATATTTTGGAAGAAATGGACACAAACCTTGCAGCTTGCACACAGTCATGGACACACACATATCCAATATCCATCCATGTCCCTATTGCTCCTAAATTACTAAATTATGAGGTGCTTTGGAACAAAAAGAAAATCAACCATGTATCAGCTATTGCACTAACTAAAACAGCATGCTTATTTGCAGCTCTTGATAAGTTACTTACTTCTGAAATTTCATATCCCCTTCTTCACTGTTGATCTTTTTTCTAGTCTAAAAAGAAGTGTGGGTTGTCGTTGAACCATGAGTTGTTGTTGCTGACATGTGAGTTATCATGATTTTTGAATCTGCCGGAGCTAACAAGCCACATCAATTGCAAGGAATTCATGAAAAGACCCCTTGGTTTGTTGTTGGGTTGTGTACTGTTGGTTGTTCAACATGGGGTTGTTACCAACAAGATATCCCACATTTGAACAACAGCACAGTTCAACATAACCTACACTCAACCCATACTCACTCCCCTCAGTGTTGGCTATTGCGCAGTCTGAACCCTGTAAAGGAGTTGCCATATGTTGAATCAAATCATTGGTCTATCTAGATCAGTACTGTCTGCTCCAGGGGTAAGCAATCCAGGCCCCTTCAGATGGTGGAAAGAAAAAGAAATCTGAAATACGTAATCTCATCAGCCAATTTAATAATATGCAGCCCATCAGACATTTATTAGAACTCTACAGCACTGTAGGGAAAAAGTGGCTCTGAACAAATCCAGAAAATCTCTAGTAGAACAAAAGCTTTATATGAAAAAACTGTGAAGTTCAAAAGCAGAAGTAATATTTTATATAGGGCAAAGTCTTTTGGAGACAATCAAGTCAATATCTCAGAATATATTTGATGACTTTGCACATAGAAATGTCTCCTCAGAAACTTTTCAATTATCCGCTAGAAGTACTTCTGACCTCTTCCATCTCTATGAGGTCAAACTATCTCAGACTTTTGCATGATCACTGTTAGCACTGCATGAATCAATATTTCATTCTTCTGGAAGAAATTTCAAGACTACATCTTCTAGCATCCCCAAGCATTGGCTGTGACAACACTGGCTGATTGGAGATGCCAGAACATCAGTTCTCCAGGGTTTCAGACAGGACTCTTGTGGGTGATGTGAGGGATGTTCTGTATGCCAAGGAGGCACTTTACCTCAGAGCTGTGATCTCTCCCTCACTCCCAGCATTCCCCCACTGCCAATATTCCACTCAAAGTGGGAAGTCTAGTGGAATTGCCTTTAGATTTGTTTTCAAGTGTTCCTCTGGTGGATCTCTTGCAAACTACTGATACTTTGGTCATGTCTTCGTTGCAGTAAAGTTAGCAAAGATTTCCTTGTGACTCCTTAAAGACTATGTCACCAGACAGTGAAGATGATGAATACACATGGGTTCATCTGAAGGAAAGAAACACTGAGAAAAGTAAAATTTAACTGTGAGCACATACTGAAAGCCGAGATACCATACCTGAGTCATCAGATAAAATGCAGTTGTAAAGAGTCAAGAAATCTTTTTGAAGCTCCTAAATATTCCTTACTGGGACTCAATTTGCATGATAAAGCATATGAGATAACAACTTTGATTCAACTTTTGAGTGATCCATGTATAGGATCCACATTCTCAGGTTTACTTTTTAATCTGCTTTTGCAAAACCTACCCCACTCCCTGACTGGAGTATGTACCTAATACATTGTAGTTCCATAGTCATTGTAATGTTGCAATAAATTTGCCAACTTGAGAACAATCATCATGCTTTCAAAAACAAAAACTGTCCAAATGCTATCATAACATATTGCATCTGCTATTTCCTATTCATGGAGCGGTATTCAGCTGTGTGGTGATGTTGTCCTCGTGTAAACCAGCACTTGTGTGATATAGCTTGCACTTGGGGAGAAGCAGAGTCACCTAGTGAGGGCTGCTTATGACTCACAAGCATTACTTTACACATTCTTTGTGATCGCTTGGTGCAGAACTGGATGCTATCCCTTGCTACCATGCCCTGACAGGCATGCATTCAGTAACTGACCTGGTTTTCTGATAGAAAGTATAATTTTCCATCTCCAGACTGCTACTATGTTCACATTAGGCTTTGACCTTGCAGTTTATGCAAAATAAAATCTTGCAGATAATCTTGGGAAAAAACTTGTTCCTAACTAACTTTTAAAAAATCTTATTTATTTTAAAACCAGGTGAAATCGTTTGATGGACAAACAACAATTGGAGGCATTACTAAGCAGTGGGGTGGAATGGCAAGGGAGGCCGCTACGAATGCCAGCAACTTTCTCATCCAGTTTCCCCTGGATCTTGATATCAAAATGAAAGCTCTTGTCCTTGGGGCTTGCTTCCTACTCGTAAGTCTAATGGTCTCAACACTTACTGACAGTCCAATTTTAAAACCCACTAGGTACTTCCAGATTATGCCCTTTATGGGGCAATCACATTGCCTTTTGTCTGAAAGCACCCACCAGTTGAAACAGCTGCTTGCAGAATCCAGTGTAAAGATCTTCATGTGGTCATTGTACGCCTGATTAGAGATAAATGTGGAAATCAGATGGATTTTCAGAATTTGACCCTCCACGTTTTGGTTCACCAGCCTTTTATTGGGCTTGCAAACTTTTTAAGATGGTTGCAATCTGTGCATTAAAATTGGCTAGTTGCACAAATCAACACCCAGAACTATATGTTCCTTGCACTATACATGAATATTGCATGACAGTCTTGTGCTTTTCTTGTTCAGTTTGCTGATTTTATGCAAACAGCAAAAGATCTGTATGCTTTTCAGGTGCTAACTCATGCAAAACATGCAAAATATTCCTCATGTGTGCTGTGTGACAATGGCAGCAGTGATGCAGGGCTGAATTGGTGGGAGCAGGCTGCCTCCAGGAGGCTTCACAGGCAGCCTCTGAGGCCTGGAGGTTGTCCACCTTGACTATAGACTAAGCTGCAAGCAGCTACAGACATTTAATGCCAAGTTTCTCTTAATCCAAAGGTGGAGAGTATGCTATACGAATGAAATGCGTAAGATGTATCATTCCTTACAGCTGTAAACACAAAAGGCTATAAGCAACTCAAGGTTGCCATTGAAGAGGCGGTGTTGTTTATTGCTAGCAAGGGATTCCTTAATAATAATGCCAGCAGAACACACTGTAGCCTGAATCGGGTATCTTGGGACTCTGGTAGATCTTGGGATTCTAGTCAAAAAGCCCAAAGTAGCCAAAGTTATGCAGGTTCAGTAGAATTCCCACTTCCCTAAGATTTTAACTTACTTTCAGAAATGCCCTGTCAAATAAAAATAATAGAAATCTGCCTGTTATCAGAGTTCAACTAATTTCTGGTTTTCTCCCTCACCCCACCCACCTCTCCATCCCCTTGCAGGATTTCATGTTTTTCGAACAAACCCATTCAAGACGACAGAGCCAGGAAAGTTAGCAGCTCTGATGCCTACATTCTGTTGGCTTCCAAGAAAATTCTCTTGTTGCTTCTATTCATGACTGGCTAACAATGAGTTGTCAAACATGCTGATAAGAGTGGATTCAATGAAAAGGACAGATCCCACAGTTTAAGATGATAGTGCCCGGTCTCCTACCATGACAGTCTCAGTGATTGAATTATTGGAGCTAGTCTGGAATGATTAACAGAGATCAGCCTTCCTCAGTTGGGTGCCTTCCAGATGTGTTAGACTGCAATTCTCATCATTCCCAGAGGATATCAAGTTTGAGGAAGTTGACAGATTGAAATGGAAACTGCTTTTATTGTTGGCAATATGAGTCCTGCTCAGACGTCTAATTAGATAGAGGTTCAGACATCATCTCTGCTCATTCTTTCGATGCATTCAGTGCCCTCTACTAGTGCAGGATGACTATCTGAAAAGGACAGCCTCTTCTATCCCTGGAGGGTTCCCATATGTAGATTCTCCAGCATTATGCCTCACTTAGAGAACACCCATGGATGGACAAGGCTTTTCTCTACAGTCACCTTCCACACACACACACACACACACACACACACACACACACACAAGGCAACAAGAGCAACTAAGGGAGGGACTGAATACAGAGTACTCCACATTCTCATGCATTTAAACATGTTTGGAGAGTACCTGTGCAAGATTATATAGCTAATTTAGACATGAAACGTGAGATCCTTCCTTGTGTGGCTTCATTGCTCATACAGATGTTTCCACCATGATAAATGAAAGGTCTGTGGGATAAAACTAGATGGCACAGAGGGAAATAGATTGTGCTGGATACTGGGTATATGTGGGATCTAGAGACCTTCCTTTCCTCAGTGCCCTAGAGCAGGGAGTGGGCAACTCACAAATCTTTCAAGTACTTTGGGACTGCAGCGCTCACTGCTCCTCACTGCTATGCTGATGAGGGTCACAATCCAACCAACTCTGGAGAATCACAAAATTGCTCACCCTTGTTCTTTTGGATTCTGATGTATACAGTGGGGTGAAAGGAGAAAAACTGGATTTTTGGGATCCTGCAAGGTTTCCTCCACACACAAGCAAGCATCACATGTATGTTTTTGGTGAAAATATAAAAAAGGGAACGAGTGCTTCATTTCTGAGCATTCACCGCAAAACATAAACAGCATTCTCTCTCTCTCTCTCTCTCTCTCTCTCTCCCCCTTTCCATAGTTTCTCTCTCTCTCTCTCTCTCTCTCTCTCTCTCTCTCTCTCTCTCTCTCTCTCTCTCTCAATATATGTTGGTAAAATGTAATAAAATTTAAGCTCTTTTCCCTGTCTTCACATGTGAATAAAAATGAACAGAAGAACGTGCTTGTGACAATTTGACAAAAAGTGTGTCAGAAAGCAAATATTACCCATGCACAGAAGATGCCAAATAACAGGCAAAGGTAAAAGCAAATTAACAGTTTAAAAAATCAGTATGACTTCACTTAGCAGCTGCCTGCCCTTCCAACATCTGGTCACATACTTCCTTTACTGAGCAGTCAAAACAGTACACAAAACCAAGTTGTTGAGTTCGAGGCGCAGCAATGGAGTCTCTGAGTTATGCATGCTGCTGTGCTCTTCTAGGTTCTTTCCAATGAGCCTCCCCTTCTTGGAAATCTGTTTGGTTTCTCATTCATTTAGCTGCAGTTGTAGCAGTGGAATTGATATTTCCAGTGGATTATTGTATTTGTGGGTCCAATATGGAAGACCCAGAAAAAACAAAATGAGACATTTTTATGGGTATACATGTGACAATTTAAAGAAGAATATTGAATAAAAAGGAAACTGGTAATAGCCCTATGCAGCAGTTTGGACGGGCTTTAAGTGGGGAGAGTAGGGGGTGCCTATGCAAGTGCTGCCCCCAGGACACACAAGTCCAATGACCAACCTCCATGCATTTTTGCACTGTTGCCCAAAAGAAGACTTACAAATACATTCGCCTGATTCTTCTAAGTTTGTTCACCTAAAGCACACTAGCCTGAAGTGTCTTCCAGCGAGACACTTGGAGTGGGACTAATGAGTGTCTATTTTAAATGCCTGAAAACCAAGGGGTTCACAGTGAATTGGGTTCACTTCAGAAAGGTGGCCTTTCAGACTCTTCCTCTAGAAGGCATCAAAACTGAGGTGGCAAATCTATACAGACTTGCCTGGGAACAAGTCTCATTGCACTCAGAGGGGCTTCCTTCTGAGTAGACAAAGGTGCACTGTTCATTGCACTTAGAATAGGCAGCACAAAGGTTTAGTAGGCCAGGGATTGTGTGTGTCATCTCTGCATAGTGCTTATACAAGGACTACTTGCAGCCCCCAGGCTATATGTACCCCTGAGCCTGATTTCAAAAGCCTTCCTCAAATTTAGATTGCACATGCTCTGCTTGAGTGAGACAAAATAAGGGATAGAAAGACAAAGAAGGGGATGTCAGAGAAAGAGAAAAAGAGGGCTGTAGCAAGGGAGAAAAGGGGTATAGCTTTGCCCAGGTTTGGCTGTGGGCCATCACCAGTATATGTCTTTTGACAACTTACCTCAAGACAACGTGGCCCTTGGCAGAAGAAGGTTTCCCCACTCAGGGTTTTTATGTGCAGCATTGAGGGAAGTCCTGGATTATGTTTAAGTCCATCTAGTGACTAGAGGGACAATCACTCTCTTTCATTCATGGAATTTCACAATAGTCTAGATTTCACTTCATTCACCTGAAAGCCTTCTGTAATTTCCAGTCACTCCTCCTCCTCCTCCCCCCTCCCCCCTCCTTCTCCTTGTCCATTAAGGATAAAAAGCTAGAATAGTTGCACAATATCTTCTAACTGGTAGTGCTAGAAATCTTCTGCCTGAAAGCAATGTAAGATTCTAGTCCGGGGGTAGCCCCTTTCCCAACATTTGTGTCATTATTTTCCTACTCTGCAAAGTTGAAATAGCTCCCTGGGAGTTACATTGCTTCCAGTATGTACCATTTTAACACAGGGTTTTCCAAATTTTTGGGTCCATGAGTGTATCTGAGAATGTGAGAAACTGCTGTGAGCAGTGGTCCCTGTGGTGGATGTGACTAGTCAAACATTCTGTGGAGGGAGACAAATAATGAGGTTAGGGAGTGGTGAATGGGAAAAAAGCTTTCTATCCTCATTCAGTCTCTCTCCATCCATGCAACAAACCTTTCCTCTTTGCTCTCTTTCTTCCCTCACTCCCAGCCTCTATCCTTGCTATTTCTCTCTTCCTGATTCCTCTGTAGCTGCCTCTTTCCCTCCCCTGTCCACAGCTGTCTTCTTCCACCACCTCCCTAGCCCCAGCCTCTCTCTCTCTCTGCCACCCACCCTTTATCTTACTGTTTCTCCCCATTCACAGACTTCACACTTGCTATTATT